>NC_092294.1:12040048-12085048 GCF_036320965.1 Panulirus ornatus | reverse complement strand
CAAAGTAAAATGATTGAATAAACTGATCTTGAATGCGTATAATCAGCTAGTAGGCACAGAGGGAGAACGAAGCTTTTCGTACAAGCAAGCGTTTGATCACTTGGTATAACTTTATAACATTATACGTATAAGATTATTGCGCACCGGAAACATCTCACGTGAGTCAAGGTTCTGAAAGGCCATCTTTGTGTGGAGACAAAAGGCAGGGAGGACCTGTTGCCATGATGTCCACGCTCGGGGCTGGAACCCTGGAGGTGGCAAATCTAGGAGCAGTTCGTCCCTGGGAGATGCCATTTAACAACACCGGGAGTCGGTGTCGGGAGATAACATCTGTGTGTACTTATATATTCCTTTTAAGCATCTCAAGGCCAGTTAACCCCTTCCTGACCCCTCCTCTCCCTGACTACCCAAGTCCTCCCTGGATTCGCCGCCGTGAGCAATGGCGTTAAGCCAGCTGGTGACCCGGAAACAAAATATGACTCGAGGGGTTTCATGGGTCACTGGTTAACCTAGGAGGAGAGGTGAGGAGGGAGGGACCATCCAGGAGTTTGTTACTAAGTGAGACACTTGATGGTAATGTGTTAGTGGGTGATGCAGGCGATGGTTCAGGGCCAGCAGTTAGCACAATGGAGTCTGTTTTAATACCTGATCTAGAAGACATTTTGGTGTGTGTAGAGGATTTGGAGATGACCCTTACGTCAGTGACACAGTGTTATGATATTGGATACAAAAAAAAACTTATTGAGATGATAATACAGACCTGAAGAACACTTTCGTGTAGGTAGGCAATCAGGAGACTATTACTGTGTAAGAACACTGTGATGTTGAAGATAATCTAGTGTTACAGACGGAAACATATTCTTTCTATCAGTCAATCTATCTGTCTATCTATCTATCTACCTATCTATCTATCTATCTATCTATCTGTCTATCTGTATATCTATCTATCTATCATTACCCATTCCCAGTTCTATGGGGTGGACAAGTATATCTTGCCTTAGGGCATCTCCATACACATCCTCAACCCATGCCCTGCGAGTTAAAATGAAACCTGGATTTCCACACTTATAAAGTGCGTCATACTTCTCAACTTTTCACGTTGAGTTGACTCAACAAGCGAGGCTGATGTATTCATTCACATCATCACTATAAACAGAACACTCACATTGCATCCAGTTCATGAATATTCCATGATCATATTTATGTAAATCACCCCCAGCCAGGAAGTGATCTGAAACACGTCCATTATGTTTATTGGTGATTACGATTTCTCGTATTGGCAGGTAAACTGTATTATTCTTATTCGTCTGTCATGCAGAAAATAATATCATGTTAGTGAGTGACCAAAAGAATCTTGTTTTGTAAGATGGTGTTCAGGATAACACTGTATCCGTTGAAAGCTTAGAGAATGATGTCGTCTCAGCAGATGATTAAGAAAATGTTTTATTTGTAGGTGGTTTTGTGTGTTTTCTTGCGTAGAGGGACGATCAACAGGATATTTTTGTCTTATGGACTTATCTAGGAACGTTTTTCGTGGCGGTAGAAACTGTGTTCGCCTCAGAAAGTAAAGTGAAGTTTGTTCAAGTGGAACACCTAGAGGTTGTTCTTGTTACAATTATTGGAAAATTATTATCAAAGAGGCAATCACACACGGCAGTGTAGGCAGACTGAGCCCACTCCATGGGGCCGGAAACGCCCACAGGGTCCTGACAGTTACATTCTTGCCTTGAAGGTCAACATACAAATAAGATTAATCCTACACCCACACAACAATGGAAAGAACTGGCAAACATAAACAAAACAATGCTCAATTTTTTCCCCTTCTACGTCATGAAGGTAATGCGGCGAAGGGCATCAGCTGCAGCGATTTGCTGATGATGCCACAGAGCAACGCGTCTGAGGCCAGACAGACATAACGTTAACCAACTTATCAATCCACTTGCTTTATTCATCTTGCTTGTTCATGTAGTTGGTTTGTCTGATTAATCTACTTATTCAATAAATCATTTTTTTTTTCTTTTTGCTTGAAGTGTTCCCCGTTCTCCTGGCTCTCATCAACTCGTTCACTTTGATTGCTTGTTCGATGCGTATATTGAACTCAGTCTCTTCAATATATATATATATATATATATATATATATATATATATATATATATATATATATATATATATATACATATATATATATATATATATATATATATATATATATATATATATATATATATATATATATATTGTCAAATTCAAGCCAAGCTTTAATTGAAATATAGCGAGTTCATAAAAGGGAAAGAAGAAGACATAAGGGAAGGTATTTAAAACTGAACACAAATTTTACATACTTCATTTTTGAACTGCTGCTTTTCTAAGGAAAAGTAAGAAACGGGAGGGAAGGATTTCCAGACCTCCGCTCTCTCCGCTTGTAGTCACCTTCTAGCACACGCAGGGAATACGTGGGAAGTATATACAAGGTACTTCTTCACAAAAATTCTTTTTACTTAATTTTCAGGTAATGTTCAGGACTTTTGGTAATTAGAACTTTACGTTCGATGTCGCCATTTTCGTTTATCTGACGAATAATACAGAGACGTCCACCATGTCTGTATCTGACGTAGAGACAAGATAAAAAAAAGGATCCACTTCTCAAATGTCGGAAAACTAAGATGACTCTCTGTCAGGAGGTCATAGGTAGTAGCACTGTGCTAAACCTTGTCTGTTCCTGTATTCTATCATTTTCTTGCCTATTATCTGTAGAAATATATATGAATAGACACTTATGTCTCGGGTTACGTCAGTCATATGAACCTTGGAAAGGAATTCAGCGAAATTGATTCACATGCTGTGTTCACTTTGGCTCAACGTGCATTCAGTGTCTAGACACCACAAGTACATGCGTACGCTTAAGCATCATTAAATCATAGAATATGATTGGTCTGAAAGCCTTTCATTTGCATACGTGCCGGGAGCCATTAATAAGAACAAGAGGCCCCACAGTGTGGGTGTAGGACGGGCTGGTGTGAGACTGTGCGATGGGCGACAAGGCTGTGTGGGACGTGGCGGTGTGAGAGAATTCGACGCGCCGTAGATAGTGATCAGTTCCCGTCGTGCCAGACGAATGTTTGATCTTATCCCGCGACGCCAGAACGTGCAAATCATTATTAAAATCTTAAAGGTGACTGTTTTATATATATATATATATATATATATATATATATATATATATATATATATATATATATATATATATATATATATATATATATATGAAGGGTAAACCGCACTTAAGTAGTTCAGATGGTTTATTTAAAATTCATCATACACGACACGTTTCCTGGAGACAATCCACCTCATATGGTGTAAACAATTCATAAAGTTCACAGTCCCAACACCATGACAGAGGGTCGCGCTGCCTGTCACCACCAGGCCAGAAAAGGCTCCTGTTTCGGCTGGCTCATCCCGAGGCAGACCTTAACCATTCCTTGTGGTGTCCATCGTAATCCCCTGCATAGAAAATTTGCACGTGTGGGTGTGATGGAATCAGTGCTTCGTGGCAGGAAGTCAAATAGTCGAGGAATCATATATAGTTGGAGGAACTGCGGTAGGTGTGGTGGATGAGTCAGCGGCAGCAATGGGGAGGTGTGTCCGCCAGTCCCCGAGCACTCAGGTTCTCACAGACCCTCACGCGTATTAGATCTACAGTGACGGAGACAAGATAACAGTCCCCCTGCGATAAGATAGCAGGTCTACAGTGCTTGCAACAACCAGCAGTTCAGCTTTGGTGGCGACAAGATGTTTTTCTACTGCGGAGGCAACAAGATCCCGCTTCTACCATCCACTCGTCAGCATCCACACCAGTTATTCTCTGCAGTCGTTTGTCCAACTACACATCCCCATCTCTCATTTCAAACCCATCACTACCCATCAATCCCTCCTTATCTTTTCACCCTTCCCCCCCTCATCCATCACTATACATCCATTCCTCTTCCTCCACCACTCTCTAACAAACATCATCCACCCATTATACTCCATCCTTCAGCTAATGTCGGTCCTATATATATATATATATATATATATATATATATATATATATATATATATATATATATATATATATATATATATATATATATATATATATATATATATATATATTCTTACTGGTATCTTCCACTCTCTAACCCTTCCCTTTGGCAAAATCCAGCAGTAGGTACGAGTAGGTAGGTATTCTCTCTCTCTCTCTCTCTCTCTCTCTCTCTCTCTCTCTCTCTCTCTCTCTCTCTCTCTCTCTCTCTCTCTGTCTGCCACGATCTTTGCCTCACCACACATGACATGAGTTAGGCTCATCACTTCAGCTTTTCGCAAGACTACAGAAAGCCGAGAAGGTCGAGGAGCAAGGGAGAGGTGTTTGCTTCGGGCCAACACGACCTGTTCACATTGATCTAGCGAAAACCAGGTAAAAACCTAAAGACACACCAACTCAAATTAAAGGCTCGGCTCCTCATTTCTTTCATTTTCGTTTTTGTGTTGTCAAGATCTTATTCAAGACAAGCGTCATCCAGATTAACTGTTGGTGGAGAGTTGGACGGTCATAACATTATCTGGATACTTCGGAGACTTAAATTTCTTGTTGTATTTCAGTTGTCTTGTGGATTTTCTTAGTCAAAGCCACAATCTAAAGTGCATTTTCGATAATGCTTGAGATGCATAGGTTTCGAAAATAAAAGAGACATAAGAATCAGACATACGAACCAATAAATTGAAAGATAAGCTTGGACAAACAGGAAACACAGATGCAAACAGACAGACACTCAGAAGGACAGGTAAACAGAAAGTTAATGACCCCTGATACTTGGGAAATATAGGTCAACAGGTGTGTTTCCTGTGACGTCACCAGCTGGGTATGTTGTGCCAGTCGAAAGTAACTTTTCAAGTGTCAAAATCTAACGTCTCTTTAAGTAATTTTGACATAAATCTTAGAAATAAGTAAAAGATTTTTGTACCTATTCCCTTCAATGAACTGAAAGGATTCCAGAGCGATCTTAATGAATTTTGAATTGTTAAGGTAATTAGTAACCTTTGACATGGAACGAATGCTATAAGTAGTCGTCACAAAATTCAGTGGCATTATGTGAGGTATGTGGAAACCACCTGTGTTGAATTTCATGAATATTGTCCGAGACATGTCTGAAAATAGCCACAAAAAATCAGAAAGTGTTCCTCCTTGGTGACGCGTGACCTCTATAAATAACAAGAAATGATCAAACAGCAGATGTAACGTCTTGACAACAGTAGGGCATAGAAAAGGAATCTGTTTTGCCACGCTTCATGAAGACTGGCCAAGTCATGAACCCAAAAAGTGATATAGATTACGTAGCTAAGCTAAAATTCTAAGTAAAAATACATTTACAAAAGGACTGACGAACGTTTCCTGTTATTTGATGTAGAAATAAAATTTTCATCAGGAGTAAAGGTGACAGCTTGTGTCAGGAGGGGGGCCGACGTATGCCCAAGACTAATTAAACCACTGGAGAACACCTTAACAAGCTGTTCGTTAGAACCATTGTCATCATCATAAGTTGCCGAATACGGGTTTAAAGTACACTTTTACTTGGCAAAGACGCCTTTCAAAAACTAGCAGAGGAAGCATTTTTCAATGTACAGTTTGGAGGGTAATAACCAGACGTGATGAGAGAGTTTGGTTATCAGGAATCAGTTTACGAAATAAATAAAGTTAGCAGAAGATATTAACATCCACGACAGATCAGGAAACAGAAAATAGGAAGGGGTGAGCGAAAGCACTGAGGCCACATGCTGTGGTTTGTTTACTCGGACCAGCTGACTTCCGTGAGGTCGTCAGCTGGACGTAGACCATTAACACTGACAAGGATTGTAAGCTGAAACGGTTGTGTATGTATGTGTGGCCAGACGGGAAGAAACAGCTGTTGTACCGGGAATGGAATTTCATCTTGTTTTTGAGAAATGTTGTTTCTAGTTCATTGTTGCCATTAGTGTGTCACGAGGAAAGAGTTATACACTCGTGTTGCCCCTGTCTCTTGACTTTGTATATGTCTATTTTGTATTTACTCTCGTGTACGTATGTACACACGTACTCAAACCCAACCTAAGTCAAGTACCCATTTATCGACCAGCTCCAAGGAGAGAATGAACGCCTCTATGTGTGTGTGTGTGTGTGTGTGTGTGTGTGTGTTTGTGGTCTGTCATCACCACATGATTAAACTGATGGTTTTTGGTGATCATTCGGTGATTGGACAATCATTTGAGGATTGGATGATTAGCCTATGACTGGAAGATTAACTAATGACTGGTATAGCGAGAGTAGAGCAGATATGATTGGTTCATTTGCTCCTTGGCTTTCAAGCATCCGAGAATCATTTAAGTTATTGGCTAATTGGATGACTTTAGAAACCAGGTATTCTGTTGATATTGGTGATTGGTTAATTGGCTGAAATGTAAGTGAACCCAACACTTGACAGACCTGCTGAGACAAGTGTATTCTGCAGGAAGTTTGGCGTATTTGAAGTAAAGGAAGAGATGTCGGTTGAGAGGAATCTACGTCACTTGGATAAGTGACTTTTCTTCAGATGTTCTGTGGACTCACTGATTTTTGGAGTTAATACGAAAAGAATTCTTACGCTCGTAAATCGTGTGTCCTTTCAAATGAGAGTGATATATGGAGATTCGCATCTCCTTTCATGTTATAGAAAATTATTGTAATATGAAGTCGTTCTAGTGTTATAATTATGAACATCCATGGTCATTTTTTGTGACCGATTACCTGTTAGTTATTTAAGACATCCAACAGAAATAACTAGATTGTGTAAGTTCCATTGGCATCTTTGATGTAATAATTCACATAGATAATACATTATTTTTTCTCTCATCAATAGATGATATTTTTCTTTTAAAACCTATTTACATCATGTGTGTTCGTAACTCTGTTAGTTGTTCACCATCGCGAACACTATCGTCTACGTCACGGATGTGTGTGTGTGTCATGAGCAGTGGGCGCAACCCGAATCGTGATCAGGATTCGGATTTCTTTACATTCACGATAAGAACACAAGAGTAATATTTTCCTATCATCCGACGAGGTCGTTAGTTTGTTGTTGCTGGTTTATAAGCAACCATATTCGGAACCAGTGTTCGTTAAGAGCGGGTGGTCCTTTTTTCAGGTAACACGAATCGTAGTCCAGAATGCTGGTTGGAGTGCATCAGTGCACCTTTAAGTTGCAAACAAAAGGTCGCAGGGTCACGGTTGCCACACAATTTAAGGTCCTCACTTTAAAACTCGCAAAATAATTGTCTACACTCGAAAGCATCAAACCCCTCCCTTCAATAACGAGAAATATGTCCTTCTGATTACGTTAAATGAGCTGATTATCCCACGTCACTTATATATAGAATATAGTTTTAAAACCACAGCTGACAACTTGCATTGATGAAGGGAGAGATCTAATCAGGGATAACGTCTCGCTGGTCATTAAGCAACACATCAGGGAACCCAGTAGCGTTTTCTGTATTTTCTGTAGATGAAAAGTATGATGAGTAAGCATTGTGTGGAAAGTGAGGGGAAATAAAAGGGGGAAGAGAATGTCAATTTTTTTTCCGGTTTTATGATCCTACTTCCGTTGTCATCCTTGGGAACATTCCTCACTCTTGAACTAATTTTCTATCCCTTAACCAGCGATATTTGATATTGAATTAGAACATATTCTATCAAGAATTATATTACTCAAACTCGGACTGTGTATGTCATGAATGTTATAATGACAGGGAACATATTCTTAAGAATTCAGTTTACTCTAATACATGTATATCTATTTTGCCATTACAGCTACAACCATGAAAAATAAAAGAACTGACCCAAAACAAACAAACTCTGGATCATTTTTGTGGTCGATGCTTCTGCGCTGGGAATTGATTTACGAAAACCCTAGTTACTGCACCGGTCTTTCACGCTCACATGCACGAGGACATAAAAATTTTTGACTCTAAGGAAAACTGGAGAAATGGATAAGAATTGTAAACCACTCGACTTTAACACTTTAGTAATTTGACAATATAAGTGTACTACAGTGACGCCATATCTTTTGTACTCTATGGTATCTGATGTGGCACAAGCTAAAGTCTTCCCCAGTTTAACCATGTCGGTTGAAAAGACGAAATGATAAAGTTTTTAAAGATATATGCAAGGGATTGATTTAATCTTTTTAGGTGCTCTAAAAAAGACAGGGAAGATGACAAAAGGAAAAGAATTCCACTGCTTCGTTGTGCAAGGAAAAAAGATATCTTAACGGCCAATCCTCGAATGATGATCTCAACACAAAAACTAAGGGAAGAAATATCAAGTCGCGTGCCGTGGGTTTACGTCTTGAGGACGTATGTTCTGCGCGAGAAAGAGAATGTGTATTGGAATGAGGAGAGGATTGTTTATGGAGAGAAGAAAGAGTGTAGGTGATGAAACATAACCTTGAGGGACACCATTGTTGACAGGATAAGACTGGAAAATCGCCAGCATTTTCTCCTACCATTATAGAGTGACTGGAATGGGAACTGTACATTAGACAAAAGAGAGAAGCAGAAACACCAAAGGAAGGAAGTCTAGCATGTAAGAGACTTGTGACACACCCTGTTAAATGCTTTACTACTACTACTACTACTACTACTACTACTACTACTACTACTACTACTACTACTACTACTACTACTACTACTGCTACTGCTACTACTACTAATGCTGATGATGCTGCTGTTATTGCTGCTGCTAGTATTACTGCTACTTTTACTACTACTAATATCAATACTCCTCCTGCCGCTCGTACCGTAAATGCTGGTTGATCATGCTAACAACCACTCCCATAATCACCCACCACAACATGAACATCTTCAACATAGGTCATGGAAAATAAAAGATGAAACTTGGCCAGTAAACATAGCGTAACTGTTGCGTTGTGGACCACGTGCCTCGGTTGGTGGAGTTAGAGAGACGGCCGCGTGTGGCGCTGCTGCCGCTGGGCATTAACAACAAAAAACGGTGTCTGGGAGGGCAGCACCTGGCAAGCGTGAGAAGTACTGGGGAGAAGAAGACACGAAGGGCTAGGGAGAGATTGAGGCGGTAGGAGCTGGGGAGAGAGGGAGACACTAAGTACTGGGGAGAAAAAGAAGCCATAAGGGGATAAGAAGGGATTTTGAAAGAGATCTGCATGAGGGGAGAGGGTCAGGCAGGTGGCCATGTTGCAAAATGAAATGTTGATATTGAGATCATGCAACACGTAGATCATGAGAGGCTTTACATCACTACCACCACTGCCAACAGAGGTGGCCCGGTCACCAGCTGTCTGCCTCTTGTTTACCGCACGTGGTGGCCCGAGGTGACACCCCAACCTCCCCCTCCCCCTCACTCAGCCTCACACCCCCCCAGCGCATCCTTTCCTCCCCCCTCCCTCCCTCACATTCTCCCCTCCCTACCCCTACCTCTCCCTCGGCCTGCCACCTGGTTATACATACCAACGCGTTTGTTTTTCTTACTCTCCAAGTTTCTCTCTCTCTCTCTCTCTCTCTCTCTCTCTCTCTCTCTCTCTCTCTCTCTCTCTCTCTCTCTCTCTCTCTCTCTCTACTGCTGGTCTGTTGTGGTGACAACTTCCCTCTTGACTCAGTACTTCCCCCTGAGCCTTTGTCCATTTTCCTGTCGAGTTTTTGTCATATATTTTCCTGAAAATGCTTTTCCCTCCCTCTAGACTCACTGCTGACGAGCCTCATCTCCCTCTAGACTCCTTGCAGACGAACTTCGACCTGCAGACGAGCCCTGACCATTGCCCCTTTGTATATAATTGTTTCTTCCCATCTAGGACGTGTCGTCCCATGAATCCGACTGTAAGCTTGAGCTCATAAGTGTTAGCATATACTAGAGTCATTAGACTCCTCCCTCATCCCTATTCTCTCTTGAAATTCATAGTTTTTGTTACAGAATGTAATCATCTTACATAACCAGGATGGAGAAGCGGCCATTGCTTCTGGTCTCTTTTGTATTCTGGAGCTGTCTAGTTCTTCACCCTGACATCCCGCTCAGAAACATTTCCGGACGATTATAACTGATTCATCGTGACTCTCCAGTGATTCGCACGTCACTTCCCAATCCCCGCCATAATGTCAGTAATCACCGACACTGACCTCCACCCGTGTGAAACATCACAGTGGAACGCCCGCCGTGGACGCTGACCAGAAACATAATGTTATGAATGTGTGTGTGTGTGTGTGTGTGTGTGTGTGGGAGGAGTCTGTGTTTAGCGGGACCGGCCTGGCAGGTGGGAATGCCGTCAGGCGCCATCATGAAGTGACACATTCCTGGCTCGCACAGTTGCCATTCTTGGTACCACAACCACGCAGAGCGCGGGGTGGAGTGAGGAGATGATGCCCCCCCGTCCATTCCTGGTATATTCATTTAGTAATAAGTAGTTGTCGCTCTTAGTAAAAACTTAATACAATGCAGACGATGTCCTTGGTCCTCGTTATGGCAGAACATGATAGACAATTGCTTCTTCCGGCGTCAATCAGACGCCCTCATTACAAGAGACAGAGAAGAGGATTGGTTTTCCTGTTTCTCTTGCCGTCCGTTCAGTTCTATTTTAAATTCTTATCAAAATGACTTGAAGTTTAAGGTAAGAAAATGTACACTGGTTTATAAGCCCCGGATACCGTCGCGTCCAGCCTCGCCTCGCAGTGAGTCATTATATGTGCAGAGAGAACATGGTGTGTGCCTCAGTCGTCTTTGGTATTATTGTTTTGATTTCCAAGTACGTATATGTACGTAGGGCCACATTTGTGCATGAACGCATACATAAACATGAATCTGCACACATGCACAAAACACTCGTGTATGTGTATGTATGTATTTATGTGTCTGTATGTGCGTGTGCGTGCGTGTGTGTGTGTGTGTGTGTGTGTGTGTGTGTGTGTGTGTGTGTGTGTGTGTGTGTGTGTGTGTGTGCATGTGAGTAATTTTCTTATGTGAATGTGTGTTTATGAATGTGTTTGTTTAGATGCATTTATGTTGCAGTTCTAAAAAAAAAGAGCAAAAAATATCTTGAACTCGTTAAGGTACACCAGTTTATACAGAAGCAGGTAAAATTCCGTATGCAAATTAGATATTAGTTTAGACGTGAACAAGAAACACAAGCCATCCGAGGCCAGGTACCGTTCCTTGTGTTCCTGTGTTCCTTCCCCATCCTGGGTTCCCACGCGAGGGTGGGCGCGTGTCTCGAGCCATGGCTTCTCGTGTGATCCATTCTGCTCAACCACTTCATGGGGATATTTGAGATTTCTCCCACCACGTAATCGAGTTGTGAGGAAGATTGGCGTAAGATGTTTCTAGGATTCAATGATTCAACACCAGGCTGTCGAAGTTCAGCAGTGGTCTGTGTGAGCCCTAACTCCTCACATTGACCCCCGAACCATAGCTTAAAATCTGGAACTCTCGGTTGTTAGTGATAACTCTGAGTCATAGTTCATGGGTCACTCTGCGCTCTCCTACCGTGCGAAGGGCGAGGCATCGTCTCCCACCCACTCCTCCATGCTCAGGTTTGGCAAGAAAATACAGTGTAAGAACAACTTGAAGGCACTGACATCATCGATATATATATGTATACGCTTATGTCTTCGTTTCAAGTTTACAAACGAGATCTTAATGACGGGAAGCGCAAATTTTCAGAGGTACATTGCAGCGCAGAGAAGCTGAACTTTGACAAGAAAGCGAGTTTCAGCGTCTGGGTCAATCGTTGTGTCCACGATGATAACACTGCCTCACCAACAAACAGACTGAATGAAGTTGAATGTCTCTACTTCATGTGTATACATATCATATCTGCATTTTCTCTGAGAGTTAAGAAGGAAAAAAAAAAGGAATCGACAAGAACTTGTCTGTAAACGAGTAATCTCCGACGACAAGGGACGTTTTCAGAAAAAATAAGACATCATCCCACCTGGTTTATCTGCTCAGACGAAGTGTGACTTTGTCTTGTACATTGGAGGGTACAGGATGTCGCCGAGTGTCAACATTGTCGTGAAATATATTTGTTTTTTTGTCTCCATCGATTTCCTCCCAAGTCCCCAAGTCATGCACCCGACAAAACAGAAACACGCGTAGCAGATTAACATTTCCTGTATTGTCCATTGCCTCCTATATATACGGGCTGTGTGTCACTTATCAAGAAACTTTACAAGCGACCTTCTTAGTATCACTTGTCAAACGAATCTTAGTCATACAGACTTTCAAGATGATGTAATATACAACTGTGGATGGAATAGCAATATTACCAATCCTTACCAATCTTAATTAGATGTGATTGCAATGATAAGCTTTCATTTGCGATATTGGGAACACTATTCTAGATCCGTGTTATATCCTTGACAAGACCGATTGGCTTTGGTCACCTTGTTTGTCAATTGTTTACATGTTTTTCTGTTTTTTGCGTCACTTAACATTTGTGTATACTTAAAGACTTACTTTACATAACTTGTTTTCACTTATAAAACACAGTATTATATCTTTCAGCCGATAGATAATTGGTGTACACTTATTTCGAAGATTTCTTTTTACGTAAAAGTTGTCAGTCATCAGCCACTCAATGACAAGTGTTCCCATCTTGTGCTGCAGAAATAATTCTTCAGACACACATATCATAGCTCACACCCACCGTTCTGGTAACACTGTGTTAACCACTGGGTAATATAATAATCTGAGCTGTAAGCAGAATTATGATCTTAACAACGTGTTAGCCATATTTCCTCCGTTGAAAACTCACTCAAGAATGAGTCACGCTTGAGTGGACGATTTCTAGAGCGTTTCTAGTGGAGGGCAGTGAACGCAAGGCCCAACGCTTCTTCCCACTTAATAACATTGTTGTGTTTTGTGTTTCAACAGTGGTGGTCACGCGAGGAACTTCATGCTTCACGGTCAAGTGGCTCAATGATAACTATACTCTCTTTCCCCTAGTGTAAGTAGCGTCAGGTACACAGCCATCCACACATCCTTCCGGAAATCAGCTTTTGAACACGAAAGCATTTTCAATATCGGGTCTGAGTTAGCGACAGGAACCAGCGACCCTCTGAGTTCTCAGATGGTATCTTGTAAGAGTTCCAGAGGAGCAGTGTGGTACAGGAACACTATATAACCGCAGATAAACGTCTATTATATTGTCTTTCAGCGTGGCAGTCATGTCTGTCTGCATGGCTGGGTCAGGAATGAAGGTGGAGACTTTACGGTCAAGAACCACTACGATCATTTAGAAAGCCCGGTATTAAAAGGATTCGATGCAAAACAAAATACCTGAACGTGCGTACCTTTGCTACAGGCAGGCGTACCGTCACGAACGATGCGTGTACCGCTGGTCCTCTTTGTCCGTTCGTGTAGTCACCGGCTTGAACCCTGTGGCAGGTCACGCTTAGGGGTCAAAGCTTAAAATATTTGATAAGTTAATCAGCTGTTAGCAGGGTGGTACGTACTCAGGCGCAACACTCGTCCTGTTCGGTGTGTGGATGTGGTGGGGGTGGCGGGTGTTGTGGCTCGTCCACCTTCTCGTAAAACACAGACACCACTTCAGGAATGAGCCACGAGTAATAGACCTTTTTGTCATCCGTCAGATCCTTTACGTTTAGAGCAAAGATCATGTATTCTGGGATGCACGATGAAAACATCAAATACGCAAGCAATCCAAAGCAGATTATTACAACTCAACGCATTTTACCAGTGTGTCTTTTGCAACCCAACTTGAAACTTTTCAGTTGACAAAACAAAACATACACTTCGAAATTCAACCTTAATAATGGGGAAATCTGATAATCACTGAGAAGTCTACATAAATGATTTCCACTTTTACGATCACCTTCAAGTTGCAACAGTGACCCACTGTGTTCGAGGAAACCTGAGCCGGTAGAAGTGGTAGTGAATGGTCCACAGAGGATGGGTAGATATGGTAGTGTGTGGTCGAAAGAGAGAAGATAGAGCTGGTAGTGTGTGGTCTCGATAGGGAGGGTAGAACTAGCAGTGTGTGGTCTAGAGAGGAAGGTAGAACTGGCAGTGTGTGGCGCGTGAAGGAAGATTAGAATGGCAGTGTGTACTCCATGGACAGGGTAAAAGTAGCAGTGAATGGTTCACAGAGGATTGGTAGAAATGATTGTGTGTGGTCCGCGAAGAAAGGGTAGAGCTAACAGTGTGTTTTTCACAGAGGGAGTGAAACGTGACAGACGGATTAGAAGACTCGGGACGAGAACACCCAACATACGGTGTTGTCGGAGGCCGCGCATCATTGTGGAGGGAGAAGAATGGGTCCTGCAGTCATGAATGTGCTAACAACACAGCACAGACGGAGGAGCTGGAGGAACCAGAAGTCCTACACACGTGGAGGATTTTAAGACTCTGAGGTTGTAGGACCAAAGTATGAGGTAAGTGGCCACTGACCGTCTAGTTTATGGCACACTTGGGTAGTTGGTCATGGCTGAGCCTGGGCCAACCGTTCCAGTCTTAATTGGTCATCATACAATCCCTGGCCGTTAGTAGTTGTTTTACGGTGGTGCTGGGCAGTTGGGCAGTTAGGACCGCCGTTTATGAGTTGCTCTCCATTCCGTCCGCTGTCTATTAGGGAAGGGTACAAAGGATCTCCGTAAGGGAGGAACAAAAAGTATTGTGGCAGCTTTGTTGAGTCTGTTCCCAAACAGTGTCGTGTTTAAAGGGGATGAAATTAGGAAAGAAGCTCTCTCTCTCTCTCTCTCTCTCTCTCTCTCTCTCTCTCTCTCTCTCTCTCTCTCTCTCTCTCTCTCTCTCTCTCTCTCCTATATACATTCCCACCCTTAACCAAACAGACGTAAGTTGATATTCTTCACACTATGCCACCGTCAGTGTTGTCTGAGCTCCAATGACCGTGGTGTTGCCGACTGTTCCAACAGTCTACCTCCTCACCTCGGCCACCCCGCGCCTCTTTCATCTCACGGACGGCTATTCAGCACATTCTTCAGCGACTTTCCACGTTTCCCAGAAGTCGAGCTCAATCGCTGACCTGTCTACCCAGCAACGCGTGCGAGAGGCATAACCACGGCGACATTCTACTTTTTTCCTTTTTCCTTTTCTTTTTTTGGCTAGTGTTCGTCAGGACCTTACTATTGCTCTCCTCGATCAGCGTGACCGAAGCCATATAATAAATCCTAAAGGTTCTTTTCTACGAGCTATTACATGAACTCCGTTTTTTCGTTTTCTTTTTTTTTTTTAGCGGCGATAAATGCCTGGGCATAAAAGAATCCGAGACTAATTTGTCTGTTCCGCGACGGTCCCGGCAGAACGGCAGCGGAGGAAGCGGTGCCGGTGGTGACCGGGAGAAGAGAAGACTGCGACACCTTTACAACCTGAGGGCCTTGTTCCCGGCCCCCTGCTGCGTCCTGCCGGTGGCCCACTATACGGGGAATTTATGGCCGTATTTATCACCCTCTCCTAAACGGTATCATTTACCGAGGCCGAGATGAATATATTCCTGGAATGAGTTTACGGTGAGGATTACCCCGTGCATGTTGGTCGCTGGCTCAGGATTACCTGCTCACCAGAGCCCTTTATTGCACCATCCCAGCTGGGGAGAGACACTGAGGTTGGGGAGGTGTTATGGTTGTCGTGGGGAGTAAAGCATGGGAGGAAGGGGAAGAGAAGAAAGATTATGGGAGGGGAATAGTAACATAAGACATACCGAAGGACACTCGTATTGTGATTAGCTAGAATAATCTATTTATTACCCGGCTAACAGAGCATTGCGATGTGTGTGTGTGTGTGTGTGTGTGTGTGTGTGTGTGTGTGTGTGTGTGTGTGTGTGTGTGTGTGTGTGTAAAACCATCCAACTTACCACTTGAGTGCATGTTCACATACATACACACTCATACAAAGACAACAAAACGTACATAACTTTAGAGAGAGAGAGAGAGAGAGACCTTAATCCACACTAACACCATCTACAACAGTCAAAGGGCTTTGCAAAACGTCATTTTAGACGAACTAGCAACCCAACTTAACCTCGCGAAAAAGTTTGCAGCCAGTAATATACTCGGCCAATAATCACAGTTTATTACGTGTTTGTGCGTCAGCGTGGAAGCGGGGGAAGCAGGGTGCCTGCTGGCGGAGACTGGCCCCCAGGCTACAAGCGTGGCCAGGTTGTAGTGATTACCAGCACACGTGGACTGACTTGTAAATAGCTGGATCCTGAGAGTCACAAGGTCCTCTTGCTGTATGTAGCAGTTGTACGACCGCCATGCACATATACAGTACGCACACATACATGTATTCATAGGAAATCCTTGACACACATACACGAATATATACATTCATGTTCATGCACGCACTCCTGTGTACAAAGCTCGTGCACATGTACACATACACAGATACATGTACACAGACATGTACACACATTATGGTCTATGCCTGTGTTTATTTATGCAAGATAAGTCCAGCATACGCCTTTCCATATGGTCTTTGTTGTGGTGCCAATATACTCCCGTCCATGTGGTCTCTCCAAGTTTCGGAGTTGAACTACTTTCATCCTTACGGTCTCCCCTTTTTGTAGTGCTTGCTATACCCTCATCCATTTTGGTCATTTTGCTGCGGTGTCTGATATGATCATATCCATGTGGCCACTTCTTCCTGTAGTGGCTGGTATATTCCCATCCCGGTATGGAACCTGTGTCATGACCGTCTCCATGGTGACCTATCCCATCAGAGTAGAAACGAGATTACTACCCGTCACTTCCACCCGTGAATTTTTATTTCAAGAACTCCTCTCTCTCTCTCTCTCGTCCCTGTGCCTCACCGTTGAACAACTACCAGCGTTTTACCAACAAGCTGAGGTTCGTAGCTCCACTTGTGGGTAAGGCAAGCACTCACCGCACTGTCACAAGCACTGGCCTCTAGGCTTTCGTCTCCAGCCCGGCAGCCTTGCTCCTGGTCTGCTTGGAGTAGTCCCACAAGCAACAGTCCCTCACTATCAGAAGCCCAACTGATAGTTTCATACACGACCTGGAACGCTAATGACCTTTCCGTCAACATTTCCAGATGTTCTTGAAGCAAAAAGGAAGCAATTCATTCCTCAAATCAAACTTATAGATACTCCGAAGACTTCATAACCTGTTTACGAATCTAAATTTCATGTGTTCTGTATATTTGTGAAGTTTTATTCATCAATTTATTCCACAGTTAGCTTGCTGTAAAACAGTAATCATCACTGTTGTTCATTATTCACGTACTTTTCCATCTTTTTCCCGAGCACTCTGTATAGATTCTTTGTGTAAACAAGTGTTGAGAACCTGGAGATGTGATCCAGTCTATATTACATTTGTGTTCATTGTGATACAGAGTCAGGTTGGCGTCCTTAACTACAGTATCCTATAACCACTAGCAGTTTGTAACTAGTTAAGAAACTGTAAGTAGCTGGACATTTGTATGTTATCCATTCAACATCTCTCTATCTGTCTACTTATCTATCTCTTTATCTGTCTGTCTATCTCTTAATAGACGTGTCTTATTGTCATAACTTTTTTTTTCAATATACAATATAACCTTGAGTTCTTCGTGGCATTTTCACCTTCATTTTGTGGAGTTGAAAAAAATTATTCGTTCGTCGAAGCCATCTTGGTAAACAGCAAACCTGCTTGTTAAGGAAACGATGGTTAAGATGTTAACCTGGTGAGGTGGGCTCCTACGTCAAGACATCGAGGAAGTAAGGGTAAAGACCATCATTACCTGAAATACCCTGATCTGTATTCCACATTTCACGGTTATTGTATTTCACCGCCGCCCATTTCGATATGCTACCACCCGCGCCCATTCTGTGGGCGGCTGGTGAAGTAGTGCCACCCACAGGCTGCTGTGTGACCAGGAGACAATGGTGGAGGTGAGGTCCTTTAATGTTTCCTCCACACCTTCTTGAGGAGCCGACCTCTGCCAGACCCTGGCGGGATTGCTATTCGTTTTAACTTGAAGGTTTTCAGTTTTCTTTTGTCACACCCTGACACGTGATCCGTCATTCTGGAAGGCTTCTCCTTTCACAAGATCCTTTATTCTGGGGACTTTTATGTTATTGGAATTTCACCCTCAGTGATTTAGACATTCTTAAGTATAAGTGATGACTTTCAAGTATTACTCTAAGAATATATTTAACTACGAGAGATTGTTGTCTCTTTTCTTGTCATGGCCGATTTCTCTCTCTCTCTCTCTCTCTCTCTCTCTCTCTCTCTCTCTCTCTCTCTCTCTCTCTCTCTCTCTCTCTCTCTCTCTCTTTCCAGTCCTTCCCCCATACCTTTCTCCAACACCACCACCACCACTACCAGAAGGCGCCGGTCAACCATATGTTTTCCACTGTCGACGAAGAACCCATTGTCAGCACCCCATCTTAGTAGCCTCCCTGGCTCCCTCCTCCTCTGTCTGCCTCACCCAGGACCCTTGAGGACGCCTCCTCCACCCTCCCCCGTACTTCTCCTCTGAGCAGCACTCCCATCTATCCTACCATCCTACCCTCTCCTACACCGTTAATCCCAACGTCCTGCATATATCCTCATCTTGGAGAAAAATTCCTTCGTAATTTCGGTATACACACACGGCAATTAAGACGATTTATGAGTTACCACCAGTTTTTGTGGTTTCGAATTCACACCCATGCCGACCGCGGGGAGCCAAGCAGAGGAAAGTCGTCCCTGTGACCCTGCAGCACGGGAGCGAGGATGGCCCGCTCCCCGCTGGCCATCTGGTGGGTAATGGAGACATAGGCTCCGACCGCCGCCCTGGTCGACGACGAAGAAGGAAAGCGAGTGATGATAAATCCTGAGGAGAATAAACAGAAGAGCGACTCCAAGATAGACCCTCCTCCCGCTACGATTAATAGAGAAATGAATTTCCGACGATGCGTTCCCTGTGGTAGGCTTATGATGGTCTCCCCACTGCCTGTGGTAGGGCTATGATGCTCTCCCCACTGCCTGTGGTAGGGCTATGATGGTCTCCCCACTGCCTGTGTGCCGGACGTTACTAGGTCATGGTATTTACCTGGCCGTGCAAATAGGCTTTGAGACCGAAAGATAAATACCTTAAATTCCCTGAATGATATTTGTTTCAGTGCCTCACTGCGTCAGTGCCTCACTGCGTCCAGCTTGTGAGTCAAGACACACAGCGCTTCGGCTGAATAAGAATTTCAAGTGAAAAAAATTCCATTTCCTAATATTTTCTATATTACCAATTAGGTTAAATATCTTAGTATTCACTAGCTAATTATTCAACTAATCAACCTAATTTTAAGTTTTTATTAACAGTTTCTCAATTAGTATGGGTCATGCCCATTAGTATGGGTCATGCCCATTAGTATGGGTCATGCCCATTAGTATGGGTCATGCCCATTAGTATGGGTCATGCCCATTAGTATGGGTCATGCCCATTAGTATGGGTCATGCCCATTAGTATGGGTCATGCCCATTAGTATGGGTCATGCCCATTAGTATGGGTCATGCCCATTAGTATGGGTCATGCCCATTAGTATGGGTCATGCCCATTAGTATGGGTCATGCCCATTAGTATGGGTCATGCCCATTAGTATGGGTCATGCCCATTAGTATGGGTCATGCCCATTAGTATGGGTCATGCCCATTAGTATGGGTCATGCCCATTAGTATGGGTCATGCCCATTAGTATGGGTCATGCCCATTAGTATGGGTCATGCCCATTAGTATGGGTCATGCCCATTAGTATGGGTCATGCCCATTAGTATGGGTCATGCCCATTAGTATGGGTCATGCCCATTAGTATGGGTCATGCCCATTAGTATGGGTCATGCCCATTAGTATGGGTCATGCCCATTAGTATGGGTCATGCCCATTAGTATGGGTCATGCCCATTAGTATGGGTCATGCCCATTAGTATGGGTCATGCCCATTAGTATGGGTCATGCCCATTAGTATGGGTCATGCCCATTAGTATGGGTCATGCCCATTAGTATGGGTCATGCCCATTAGTATGGGTCATGCCCATTAGTATGGGTCATGCCCATTAGTATGGGTCATGCCCATTAGTATGGGTCATGCCCATTAGTATGGGTCATGCCCATTAGTATGGGTCATGCCCATTAGTATGGGTCATGCCCATTAGTATGGGTCATGCCCATTAGTATGGGTCATGCCCATTAGTATGGGTCATGCCCATTAGTATGGGTCATGCCCATTAGTATGGGTCATGCCCATTAGTATGGGTCATGCCCATTAGTATGGGTCATGCCCATTAGTATGGGTCATGCCCATTAGTATGGGTCATGCCCATTAGTATGGGTCATGCCCATTAGTATGGGTCATGCCCATTAGTATGGGTCATGCCCATTAGTATGGGTCATGCCCATTAGTATGGGTCATGCCCATTAGTATGGGTCATGCCCATTAGTATGGGTCATGCCCATTAGTATGGGTCATGCCCATTAGTATGGGTCATGCCCATTAGTATGGGTCATGCCCATTAGTATGGGTCATGCCCATTAGTATGGGTCATGCCCATTAGTATGGGTCATGCCCATTAGTATGGGTCATGCCCATTAGTATGGGTCATGCCCATTAGTATGGGTCATGCCCATTAGTATGGGTCATGCCCATTAGTATGGGTCATGCCCATTAGTATGGGTCATGCCCATTAGTATGGGTCATGCCCATTAGTATGGGTCATGCCCATTAGTATGGGTCATGCCCATTAGTATGGGTCATGCCCATTAGTATGGGTCATGCCCATTAGTATGGGTCATGCCCATTAGTATGGGTCATGCCCATTAGTATGGGTCATGCCCATTAGTATGGGTCATGCCCATTAGTATGGGTCATGCCCATTAGTATGGGTCATGCCCATTAGTATGGGTCATGCCCATTAGTATGGGTCATGCCCATTAGTATGGGTCATGCCCATTAGTATGGGTCATGCCCATTAGTATGGGTCATGCCCATTAGTATGGGTCATGCCCATTAGTATGGGTCATGCCCATTAGTATGGGTCATGCCCATTAGTATGGGTCATGCCCATTAGTATGGGTCATGCCCATTAGTATGGGTCATGCCCATTAGTATGGGTCATGCCCATTAGTATGGGTCATGCCCATTAGTATGGGTCATGCCCATTAGTATGGGTCATGCCCATTAGTATGGGTCATGCCCATTAGTATGGGTCATGCCCATTAGTATGGGTCATGCCCATTAGTATGGGTCATGCCCATTAGTATGGGTCATGCCCATTAGTATGGGTCATGCCCATTAGTATGGGTCATGCCCATTAGTATGGGTCATGCCCATTAGTATGGGTCATGCCCATTAGTATGGGTCATGCCCATTAGTATGGGTCATGCCCATTAGTATGGGTCATGCCCATTAGTATGGGTCATGCCCATTAGTATGGGTCATGCCCATTAGTATGGGTCATGCCCATTAGTATGGGTCATGCCCATTAGTATGGGTCATGCCCATTAGTATGGGTCATGCCCATTAGTATGGGTCATGCCCATTAGTATGGGTCATGCCCATTAGTATGGGTCATGCCCATTAGTATGGGTCATGCCCATTAGTATGGGTCATGCCCATTAGTATGGGTCATGCCCATTAGTATGGGTCATGCCCATTAGTATGGGTCATGCCCATTAGTATGGGTCATGCCCATTAGTATGGGTCATGCCCATTAGTATGGGTCATGCCCATTAGTATGGGTCATGCCCATTAGTATGGGTCATGCCCATTAGTATGGGTCATGCCCATTAGTATGGGTCATGCCCATTAGTATGGGTCATGCCCATTAGTATGGGTCATGCCCATTAGTATGGGTCATGCCCATTAGTATGGGTCATGCCCATTAGTATGGGTCATGCCCATTAGTATGGGTCATGCCCATTAGTATGGGTCATGCCCATTAGTATGGGTCATGCCCATTAGTATGGGTCATGCCCATTAGTATGGGTCATGCCCATTAGTATGGGTCATGCCCATTAGTATGGGTCATGCCCATTAGTATGGGTCATGCCCATTAGTATGGGTCATGCCCATTAGTATGGGTCATGCCCATTAGTATGGGTCATGCCCATTAGTATGGGTCATGCCCATTAGTATGGGTCATGCCCATTAGTATGGGTCATGCCCATTAGTATGGGTCATGCCCATTAGTATGGGTCATGCCCATTAGTATGGGTCATGCCCATTAGTATGGGTCATGCCCATTAGTATGGGTCATGCCCATTAGTATGGGTCATGCCCATTAGTATGGGTCATGCCCATTAGTATGGGTCATGCCCATTAGTATGGGTCATGCCCATTAGTATGGGTCATGCCCATTAGTATGGGTCATGCCCATTAGTATGGGTCATGCCCATTAGTATGGGTCATGCCCATTAGTATGGGTCATGCCCATTAGTATGGGTCATGCCCATTAGTATGGGTCATGCCCATTAGTATGGGTCATGCCCATTAGTATGGGTCATGCCCATTAGTATGGGTCATGCCCATTAGTATGGGTCATGCCCATTAGTATGGGTCATGCCCATTAGTATGGGTCATGCCCATTAGTATGGGTCATGCCCATTAGTATGGGTCATGCCCATTAGTATGGGTCATGCCCATTAGTATGGGTCATGTCCCATAGTATGGGTCATGCCCATTAGTATGGGTCATGCCCCGTGGTCTGGTAAATTGAAAAGGTAATCAACTCCAACTGCTTATCTCTCTGTTCTTGTTTTAAGTCTCCCTACCCCTCTGCATTGGTATAGTTTGACTATCTGTTGCGTGTTTAGCCTTAGGTGCTAATCAGATAGTGTATCATCATTATGTAATGACTAGATGTTACTGATTTAAGTATCATGAAAGAAAATGAGTAACGAGGAGAGAAACATCTTTACTACGATTCGTATGACATTGAAGAATTATTTGGTTGTTTGAGAAGTAGATTTAGAATATCCTCTAATATTACCAGTGTCAGGAAATATGAAAAGTGAATGAACTTAAGACTCGAATTGTGTTGTATTGTTTAAGAGAAATGGAAGTAAAAGAAGTTGTGATAGGTTTGGCAATCCTGCAGTACGACATACGAGGGTGCCAACATATGCAGGTTTTCCATTATTTGTAAACAATGAAAGCCTTTTGATAAATCAGATTTCTTTTCTTTCTTTAATCTATCTTGTGTTTTTTTCCTCATTAAGATCTTCCTCTCTGAAACATATTTATTGGAGTCAGATTTACCGGGGTTACATGAGCAACTCTTATCTACGTGTTGCCTGGCCATTATATATGACAAACACCATATACACACGCACACAGATACACCATCTCATTAGCACATACTCCCACATACTCATAAACATTAGACAGACACTTACACACTCTCACATACATGAATACCACTTTCCAAACACATATACACCCACACATATACATGAACCCACAGGCGTATACGTAGATATATATAAACCACACACACACACACACACACACACACACACACACACACACACACACGAGCTTAAAACTCTATTCTCATACAGTATAGATACTTAATTATGAGTAGCCAATTGATTATTCACAGGCAGCGTCAGTGGGTGACTGGACCACTTCGAAAGCCAACCTTTTGAGTGGTTTTGGATAATTTGTCGACTATAGACTAATTACGAAGAGTAAGCCTAACAATCTATGGCCGGGGAAGAATATGAAAACACCTGAACGCTAGAGAAGTCATTAAGAAAGGATAACAGAAGCCAGTTAAGTCATTAAAGCTCGTTAAGGTTTTAGAGGAGTTGTAGATGCCGAATAGAGAGATGAAGGTAGTTGATAAAGTCAGAATAAATGCGCTGAGATAGAAGGAGTTTGGGGGATTGGGTACAAGGTTGATCAAAAAAAGCTTGTAAGGCCGAGTTCAGGTTTGATCATAGCTTGTGAACAATGGATACAAGGTTGATCATGCTTGTAAACCTGGGTACATGGTTGATCAAAGTTCATCAAAGTTTGTAAATCTTAGTAGAATGCTGATCAAAGCTTGTAAAGCTAGACTCAGCGTTGATCATGGTTTATAAACCCGAGGAGAGGGTTGATCACAGCTTGTAAGGCTGGGTACAGGGTTGATGAAAGTCTGTGAGGCTGAGTTCGGGGTTGATAAAGCTAGTGAAGTTGGGCACAGGTTTGATCAGAACTTGTAATGTTGGGTATGGGGTTGATCAAAGCTTGTAAAGCTGGCCACAGGGTTGATGAAAGCTTATGAGGCTGTGTGAAAGTTTGACGAAAGCCTCTGAGGCTGGGTACATGGCTGTTCGAAAGTTGGTGAGGTTGGGTACGGGGTTGATTAAAACTTGAACGGCTCGTTAAAAGCCCAGACAGGCTTGTGAGGCAGAAAAAGGGTCATGACCTGTTGATGAAGCTGAGCAAAAAGTGAATAAGAATTGATGAAGCGTGAGAGAAAAATAGTGAAGATGTTTGTTGGTGGGGATGATTGATGAGGTCAATTAAATGCTGGGGCGAAGGTGAGAGATCAGCTGACCTCCCAGAGAAGATTAGCGACTTGAGGTAAACTTTCTTGAGGGGCTGGTAACTCAGTGTAAAGTCTTCCAAAGTGTTGGTCTGTCAATGTATACCTCTAAAAAGGGCTTATAGGTCGGTGTAAACTCCCAGAGAGTTTTGAGTCAATGTCAATTCCTAGAAAATGTTGTCATGCTAATGGAAGTGGAGATGGTACGGTCCTCCCTGCTGCAGAGTTGGACCAGCCACACTCATCGACCTGGTAACGACACAGACGAGTCACGTACACGTTACCGACACGTAAAGAAGCTTTATGATGCTGTGACTTCATTTACCTTAGGTCAAGGTTCAGGAGACTCTTGGTACTGTTCCCTGTATAGGGGTCTGTTTCGTCCGCAAGGTCAGGCTAGGTCAAATGCCTGTTATCGAACATAATCACCTATTCCCACAGTGTTTTGACACTGACACAGATAACCTTGCTCTAAAGAAAGTGTGAGTTACTCCACTTGGGATTTGAGTTCCTGTGTTATAACCACTGACTTCAGTTGGTATCTATCAGCCTTATAATTTCAGTTTTCTTTGACGTGAGTTTAGAGTATGTTTGCATACGTGTTACCCCTTCCAGTTTTCTTGTATTAGAACAACTCTTTTCCTTCCACTGGTATTGTACAAACATACATCACTGACAGTACCTGTCATGTTTGTGTAGCCACGCCCACCACGCCCATCACGCCCACATACGGTTCAGTTATCTATAACTCTACAATAGTGACGTCCAGTCATTACTGTCTATTGTGATGACGCCATGATTACTCCACGGACGAATGTAATAACCAGGTCGACTGTATTTGGAAATAACCATGACTTAAAACAAGGGTCTTTTAAACAGTCCAGACCTACAGTCTCACAGGTGAACTATGATGTGGATTAAATACTTGACCATTCACTATCAATCACATCGTTAAGACTGAAATTACCTTCTCAGTAACGTCCTACATTCCTAATGTTGACGTCAGTAAGGGAACACACGCCATAACCGACGTTCGAATCATATACGATAAGGGTTGATCTCCCTCTGCCTTGAAAGCCTGTGGGTGCGGCCTCATATCAGACTGTAAACAACGTTCCTGACGTTCATTTGTTTATTCAATTACTAAAGCGGATGCCAGTCTGTACAGTCGCGGACAATCTCCTGGAACGTGCATGATCGAAGCTGTACCGAATCTTGGGTCTCGTCAGGCAGAGAATGAGCCTGGGACACGCCTGGTCGAAGCTGTACTGAACCACCAGCTTAGCACATGCCTAGATGAAGTGGCTATTGCCACACATCTTGCTGGTTGAGGGATACAACCACGCATCTTACGTAACTGTCAATCTGTCGAGAGAGAGAGAGAGAGAGAGAGAGAGAGAGAGAGAGAGAGAGAGAGAGAGAGAGAGAGAGAGAGAGAGAGAGAGAGTGTGTGTGTGTGTGTGTGTGTGTGTGTGTGTGTGTGTGTGTGTGTGTGTGTGTGTGTGCAAACTAGAAGATAAGGGAGTCCTAGGGCGCTGCTGTCATAGGCCTGCATTATGTATTGGTCATGAAAGCCTCCTCCTCCTGAAGCCCTACCACGGAGCACCTGGAGTAGGAAGAACCTGGGGACGATGGCAGGGCTTGGGAGGGGCAGTGGTGGTGGTGGTGTGTTGGTGATAACGTTGTGGCGAGGGAGGCACGGCTTTCATAGCTTGGTGTGGTGGAGTACAGATGTATGTTGAGTCAAGTATCGGACGTAGAATTACATCCCCAGGTGGCCACCATCTGTGACATTATGGCACAGTGTGAGGAAGGCAGCAGATGGTGTTGGGTTTGGATAGCTGCCACAGGGTGTGGAGAGCTGTCTCAGGGTGTGAAGCATTGCCTCAGGGTGTGGAGGGCTGTCTTAGCGTGTGGATGGCTGCCATAGGGTGTGGAGAGCTTGCCTTAGGGTGGTGTAAGAGGAAGACACCTGCAGCAGTCCATAAATACTTCCTGCTTCCTCCCAAGTGGAGAGTTATGGTTCACGGCTGAGATGGTTAATGATATCAATTACATTTCAAGTTAATGTACCTCTACTGCAGTTAATGGGTACTGTCACTGTCTTCCGAGTGTGGATAAGAGCCAAGACCGTATCATCTGTCTCCAAGTACAGTCATAGAGCGATGCAGGCATTACACCATCAAAGTAAAATAAGAGCGACTTGGTATGGTATAAGATTATTGCATCACATCAGAATTCCGGGTAAGACATTTTCATAAAACTGAAATTACAACTGAGACGACCACTTCAAAGATTAATTTCCATCTGTAAAAGCGTTTGCCTTGATAGATAATAGATATTACAGTGCTTCCGAAGCATCATGGCAGACTCTCCTCATAGAGCAGTGTCCTTCCACACACCCATACATGATCGTCCCCAGTGTATCATCCTCTCCCGACTCTTCTTCTCCCGCTGGCGTATCTTCGTCGAATTTCTCTACTTTCTATTGTCTCCATTTCTCCAGTAACACTGCAACTTCGGCTCTGTATTGTCCCAGTCGAGCACGTCACTCACACCAGTCGAGAAGGCTAACACTTCCTTACTCGTCTAATATTTCTTGCTACATCATCGGTGTATATATCAAACAACCTTGGCAGAAGAATATATCCTTGTCCTGTTCAACTTTGACCTTTTGCATTTCATCAGTTGGCCGCCATTTTTGCCCACAACTGTCCTTCATGATCTGGGTCTAATATGTCGAAATATGGCCCACACATCCTGGTTGTGTAGCCATGTTTTACACCCTTTATCAAGAGCATCATGTATATAAAATATATCTTTTAATAATGAAAATTAACCTTCTTTTTTTTTAGTTTCATGCATAAATACAATCTAGCCTTGGAAAGAAGCATGACGAAAATATCCGGAACTAGAATGTGATACATAATAAACACGACCTAGTTGTTGGAAGTGATGACCCTTGTTCACTTGGCCTTTACCTAAGTTTAACGCCCCATAAAGTCTGTGTCAAACTGTCACGTTGTGTCAAGATGTCAATGAAACGATTCTACTTCATACGTTGTACAATGTCGCTTGACGAGGTAGTTCGAGGAAGAAACTGTAGAGCCAATATAGGATCAGAGATCAACAAGGTTAATCTAGATAATCAACTAAGAAGTTAATTAAGCAGATGTTATGATATAAAAGAGAGGAAGCAAACATTCTTGAATACTATGGTGATGAGACAAGTCTCAGGATGAATAATACCGCCATGAAGGAGAGTCGCATGGCTGAGGACTGCCTGAGCAAAGTTCCTGTGACTTTCCGTAGCCTGACTCACACTTCATGACCAAGACCAACGTAACAACCGTCACGTGACTCACCCTCTTTGTCTCCACCCTACATGACTGACTCTCGTGAGACTCATGTATGAACCACACATGTGACCAGGAGGGGACAATGAATATATGTACGAGATAGACGAAGGAATTATATACATATGTGGGAATTCAAAGTACAGAAACATTATCCGTTTTCATTGTTCATTGTAACTGTGCTATACACACCAACACTTCATCTGTCCTGAACCACTAGTGACTTGCGGTATACGCAGCAATACGTCATCAGTCGCCAGCCAACCTGTGCGTAAGACGTGAGCTCGTGCCGCGCAGTCAAGCGTATATCTTCTGCACCACACATGCACCTGCTCCTACCATCATCAGCTGATGCAGAGCCTCACATGCACCAGTTTCTTACTCTTACCGTTTGGAGTTGTAACCGCTCACGTTTTTATCATTATCACCTGATTCGTTCCTTTATCAGAATCAGCTGATGTGTTACCTGACCCAAGTGTACACGTTAATCATCTTAACACGTCACTGTGGTTATGTATTTATTGTTATCATTTAGTTCGTTACCATCGTAACATTTCTTTGTTGTCATCAGATATGTTACTCTGAGTTACATATCCATATTGATGAAAGACTCTACCCATACTTTGTATACAGTAGGAACAGATAATGATGACAATTATCCTTGAACAAATTGAAGCAAAGTTTTGCCTTTTCCTCTTCTCTCCTTTAATCTCTATTTCCTCTCCTTTCCCTCCCAACCCCATCACTTCTCCATCTTCCCCCTTCACCCCGTCGTAAACCACTCCTCTTCTGCCCTAATAGGCGTCCTCCGGGGAAGGAGTGAAAACACCTTTCCTACGCAGCGGGAGACTTGGGCGCCGGTGACTTCAACGCCGGACAGATACCTATCCTACAAATGGCGGGGAGTGAAACTGTTGGTGCCTGTCTTACCTATGCCTCTCTTATCTTGCTGCATCTTTGTCCAGGGTTCTCTTATCTCTTTTATCATTGTTATAATTGAATAATTTTCTTGTTTTGAATGAACGATAAAACGTTAAGGTTAACAATTTTTTTTTCATATTTCCTCAATAATGTATAGTATATGTCTCATATGTAGTTGAGAGAGAGAGAGAGAGAGAGAGAGAGAGAGAGAGAGAGAGAGAGAGAGAGAGAGAGAGAGAGAGAGAGAGAGACTCACGGAAGCTCCTGCAGGTAACACTAGATTGAAACCGTTGGGTCATTCCCTCCGGAGGGCGGCGCCCACGGATGCCAAAGGGGGATGGGAGGAGTGTGTGACGGCGGGCGGGTGAGGGAAGTGGGTGGTGGGTGACGGCCTCCGTGACGGGATAACCCCCGCGCCCCCCACGCCTCCCTCCCACGCCCCCACCAACCCCACCCCAAAACTCGATATCCCTCTGAGTCACAAAGTTGTTCCTCTTGTCGCTCTGTGAGATCTCATAAGCGTGAGACGTGAAGACACGTCCCTGATTCATACACGTATGAGTCATGGTTAGGACACGTGAGTGGTGGTGGTGAGGGTGGGGGGGGGGGAGTCCACGTGTCACGTGGGATGATCCATGGCGCGTGCTGGCAGGGGCTTGACATGGGCGTCGCCTCCCTCCCCTTCCCTGCAGGAAATCAGTTGGAGGCCGGAACTCTGCCGCCCGTGAACCTCGTCACTGTCGAAACTCAAAATTTTTTGCGTCCATTTTCACGGGAGGGAATTATCACTGCACGACGATTATCATGAACTGATAATCATAATTTGACCGGAGATCCTGTGATGCAAGATCATCGCTACGTATTCATTATAATCACCTGACGGTTATCATCACCTGACAATTATTATTCTCCCCTAATTATCCTCGCTTGAAAATAAGAACTCATAATTATCAATAATTATCATCACTTCAAGTGTCGTCTGTCATCAAGTGAATGTTGCCCCCGAACCCATGATAATTATCACGTGACTATCATCATATCACTCAAGTTATTAGCAATAATGGCAGGTCAAAGATTTCATTTCTTTATGAATTTTGATATACAGAGACGAGGTCCCACATCCCAACACTTGTACAGAACCGATGATATCGTCCGCCTCTCTTGATTCGTCGATAATGTTCTGCAGGACAGGTTTTGATATCATTATCATGCCAGTTCATTTTCCAGGATTCAAGAATGAAATTGCCTGGACCAAAGACCCATCACGAGATTCCGACAGCCATTACTTGAATTAGACACAAATTCTTTGGTCTTCGATGTGCTTCGGTTATGTGCTGTCAGGTTATGTGGGTGTGGCATAAGCTGTCCCCATGTGTGGAGGGTCGAGCATGGGCCAAGGCTTCCAGTGACACTGTGGTCCCGATCAGTGGACGTGGCTAGCTTCCTGAGGGCTGCAGGAGCTCCTTAAGGATAGAAGTCGTAGAGGGCGACTAAAAGAGGTGGGAGCGGGGGGTTGGAAATCCTCCCCTCCAGTCTTTACTTTTCCAAAAGAAGAAACAGGGAAGGAGGCCAAGTGAGGATTTTCCCTCTTAAGGCCCAGTTCTCTGTTCTTAACGTTACCTCGCTAACGCGGGAAGTGACGAATATATATATATATATATATATATATATATATATATATATATATATATATATATATATATATATATATATATACATATATATATATATAATCACACACACACACACACACACACACACACACACACACGAGTTCTCTCTAACTGTACTGAAGTTTGATGTTTTTCACCGTAATTAGATGCCTGTTAAGTTAACTGATGACCCAGAGCTAGTTAACACTTCCCAGAGGTAATGTTACTAAAACTTAAAAGTCGTTCTAAGTATAAGGATGATGAGCGGATTCCTATCAGTTAATTAATGAATACCTTGAAGTCTATAATGAGATTCGAACTGTCAACAGATACAGGATGTGATGCAGGTGTTGACGTTATTGCCAGACATCTCCAGACGATTGCTGTCATGTGGACTCTGCGTGTCTCTCCTCATTTAGTGCCAGTTTTTGTCATGTTGAGGACTTTCATTATCTTTTCCCCTTTATTACCGTCTTAATGTGCCACGCACTGTAACCATGTTAGTTTCTCCTATTGCTTTCTTTCCTATTATGATATATTTCATGTTCGGTTACGCTATTTGTCAGCCTTTACATTGTAGCTCATTTCATGATAATCTCAGGGTAGCTTCCTCTCTTGGTTTATTTCAGTCTGTATTCATATTATATTTCCACATTAGTTTCGCTACTTGTTAGACTCCCTGGCTGTTACCCACCTGGCTGTTACCCAGCCGTAATTTCTTCTCCAGCGATGATGTATTCCGTGGTTTGACCTATGTTGTGTTGTGTCGCATTGCGTGGTTTGCCTTCGTGAAGGATCTTCCCTGACCAGTCTTACGCTCGACAATAAACTGATCTTCATGCATCAAGATGTTATCGAGGGGCCAAGTTATGACTGGCTCTAGCTGCTCTGTTGTTCCCAGGCGCACGATGGCCGTCTTCATAAACCATTTAAATCTACAGCATAGTTAGTTATAGATTAGTTACGAGGTGAAGGGAAACGGCATGTAGTAGAGAAATTAAGATAACCGCAGTGTACAGCCCAGGAAGATTTATATATGCCTCTGGCAAAGTGTAAAGTCAGCCTGGCCACATGACACCCAGACGAAAAATAAATGTGTAGCCCTGACGCTTTATTATAACTTTACGCTGATTGGATGAATACATCATGCGCACGCCACCGCTTGGGCGGTTTCCGCCGTTACATACCAATAACTGCAGGAAGCCACAGAGATGCAGACAGATGGAATTCGCTCTTATGCTCATCACGGTTTCTTTTAACAGATTCCAACCATTCAACTGAGCCCGATTTGGTGAGAAAAGATCCTCAGCCCAACAGTGAGAGTCACTACTGAACCACTTCTGGCTTCGCAGTAACTTCTAACTTTCCGTATCCATTATCCCACACCACTGGAGCCTCTTATCCGCTACTTCAAGTGTCAATAACGGGTGATTCTCACCGTCATTACTCCGAGGTCGGGTTAACTTGCTGTCAGGGAGCCTTTCATTATGATATGGGGTAATGCCGCCTCGCTCGCACCATTACAGTTGTCTCCCCTTTGTTAACGACACCTCCGGGATGGCGATATTAAAAAAAATGCTGTTTGATTATTCCGTAGACATCGCCATGGCGTTGTCTATACTATGTCCGGGTCCCGTTATTGATGGCTGCGTGGCGGAAGAGTGGCGAAGATGGTGGGTCACTGGCACGACGGGAGAGAAATGTTTTAGTCTCGCTCTTAATGTTCTCCATCACGACGACCTCGCCCCACAGTGGGAAGGGTTCCTGAGGTGCCCACAATGACAGTCTCGTCTCACAGTGGGAAGGTTGCTGGAGTACTCACATGTATACATACTCACTGGTTCTACCAACGTGGTACTCAGCTATTAAATCTACTAACAAGGTACACAAGATCTATTAGTGTGAGTCTGATTTTCCCTCACGTCACGAACTGTTGCTGCAGCTATACCAACCCTCCTCTACGTCATAGACAATAGACACTCTTCTATTAGAGACAATTACACTAATATCTATCAACACAGACTGAAAGTAGATACGATGCAAGTTCAAACAGTGAGCAAAAGTTAGAAGATATAATACCAAATGTTTTTTTAGAATTTTGGGAATCAATTCGCATGGCTTTTTACTCTAGACTGTGATGAAAGATTTTCATATACTCCTCATCATTAATTACTCAGAATTTCTAGTGTTCCTCAACCGCATCAAACTCATTTCTCGCAAAGGCACTACCTAGATGCCCATGCATGGAGATGTTGTGGCAGTGTCTTCACTGATTTCACCGCTGGGACTAAAATCGTCGAGAAATTCACTGCTTTCCTTGGGTAAGCCACCGCCAGAATGTAAGAGGAACGTCTTTACTTGAAGAAAATTGTTCCTGTTCTTGGTGGTCACTAGCAACAGTTTGATCTCGTGAACAACAATATAACGGATTCGTTTGATCTCGTGAACACTTTTATTGTCAGACTTTAGTTTACGAACAAGAAATGGTCTCTCGTGTGAAAGCTGAAACTCTGGTGAAAAGGAGGAAAATTCTAATACTTTGTAACTACTGTGTTGTGTGTGTGTGTGTGTGTGTGTGTGTGTGTGTGTGTGTGTGTGTGTGTGTGTGTGTGTGTGTGTGTGTGTATGTGTGTGTCGCTCTTAAGGAAACTAATGACTGGTGGATTTTGGCCGTCCTATATTGTTTATATAACTTTAATATTGCTCCTCTATGGCTGTATTACTCGGTTCTATATTTCGCATTGGTTAACCTGTAATGCAAGACATATTTACCTCAGTAATGCTCGTTGAGTTCTGTAATGGTAGTTCAGCTGTGCTCTGTTCATTGCACTCGAGAAATAGTGTTCATCCCATATCGTCCATATTGTCTTTACATCCTATAGACTCCCTGTGTATCTATCTGGCTTTGTGGAGTCGTCCAGGTTTCCACCTCTTTCTCAGAAATGGCACGCGACACATTCCAGGGACGAGTAACATGGATGAGTCGTGCGGTTCCAGAGAACTCCCCAAATCCAAGTTTCAAACCCTCGGTGCTGGCTAAGCACCACAACGATTTGTTTACCTGGAACACATTCATCAGATGACCAGGTCGTGACCCAGGTGACCCAGATGGCTGGCTCCCACCCATCCCCAATGACCTGGGGGTGATGATTACCAAGTAGATCAGGCATTAAGACCCGTCCCCCAGCTGCTACGTACTCTGTACAAAAGGTAATATTAGCATTAAGGGCGATACACCGTGAGGGATATGCCCGGACTATCCACTTTAGCTGTCATAAACTTTTTTTCCCCCACTGGGACCATGATTGGGGTCAAGAAGTTACTATAAAGATCATAGCTTACGAGTATTTGTGACGTTGCTGGGGATAATGACAGGGGGTGAAAAACTGTGATAAATCAAGAGTTTTTGCTTGTAGTGCAGGAATTAACATGAGGTTAACTGCTGCGTTAATGTTAAAGTCATGTCGAGGTGCTGATGCTATCTGATTATTAAGGAAACAGGGGCGATATTCTTTATCAAGGAGCCTGGTAAGATGCGTGTGTGATTAAATATTTGTGTCTTGGGGAGAGTTTTACGCTCATTTGGCCCGTCTCTTAACCTTGTCTATACATATGTTTTTACTCCTATGTGTGTATATAAAGCGAAGCCAGGTACCCAATTATCGACCACCCCCAAGGGGAGGATGAACAACTGGGTTGGCTGTGGATCAACTACCGCACCCAAGAATCGAACCCCGGCAGATCCGTGCTGTTTTACGGTCACTAAAGCTTACAACTACATTACAGATGCCCGTGTGCGTGTGTGATCATCTGTTTGTGCTGTACTGATTTCCTTTACGTCCTTTCTTTCCACCCATTTGGAGAGTATGTTGGATTACTTGAGAAAACAGATAACAGACGACCTAATTACCTATTACGAGGTTATCTACTGGAGGACAATAATAGTAACTTAGATTACAGATGTATAGTGTTACATATGACCCTCACTCTCATATATTTCACAGTTATTCTTCTTGAAATCAATCTTACTTGGAGAAGAGTTGTAATTAGATTGATGACGTTAATTACATAATACTAATGAAGATATAATTGTGGGAGCTGAAGTAGAATTCCGGCGCTGGAAGGTTTGGTCCAGAGGAAAGCTAAGAACAAACTTTACGACATGATTCTGGTTCAGTAAACTGTCAGTTGTCAGTAGCTGTGATCGAAGTCCCACTCGTTCACACCAAGCAGATGGTTCAGTACAGGGGAACATTCTACACAAACACAACATCACAACCACAACCATACTATGGCACTTTAGCAACTTTCCTTCAAGCCAGATACACCCGCACGTGTATCTTCGAGCCAGATACACCCGTACGTGTATCTTCGAGCCAGATACACCTGCATATGTATCTTCGAGCTAGGCATTCCTACGTGTGTATCGAGATCAACAAACCAGTAACACTTTATGCTCTCAACACACCACATGCCATCAGTGACCCACCCTACCCGGACACACATACACACACACACACACACACACACACACACACACACATCCGCAATACAGCAACTCAAGGAGCCATAATCATGCAGCTGTGTATGTTCATCCACCCAGGTTCCCCTGTCATCCTTCAGTCATCCATCTCAGACTTCCCTCACCCATCCTACACTCCACCCTCACCCGTCTCGTTATCGACCTCTAGCCCGCCCCTCACCCACACCTCATCCGTACCCCTCGTGTCTGGCTCATCACGTACTCGGGACGCGGGGTCGAACCCCACTCCACCTGCTGCTGCTGCTCTCTCTCTCTCTCTCTCTCTCTCTCTCTCTCTCTCTCTCTCTCTCTCTCTCTCTCTCTCTCTCTCTCTCCGTTCCTCCTGACTCACCATGTCTCTAACAACATTTTCCCACATGAGAACTTTCGTAAAAGTTACGTAATTACAAATCTCGCGCGTTGGTCTAGCGGTTACCCCACACCTGAATTTCTATGCTTCCTTTCCAGTACGAGCTGGGCACAAGTAACGCTAGCGAAATCCTTTACGCACCGAGAGTACAGACGACATAATAGGTTCAGCACCGGGTAACGAGGCAGTTCGAGTCGTTTGCTACGTTACTGAATGAGTATCCGTTCGACTCATTTGTTCATAATGAGAAAAATAATTAACAGATTTCTTGACTTTTTTCTTTCTTTTTGTCTTCTCTTCCTGACAACTATGATGACGAACGAGCAACTTGACTGATGGTAGACAGACTGTGGCAAAAACTTGGCGAAGGTGAGGCGGGACAGCCGGGGGCACGGAAATCCACCTCTGCCCTGCTGCTACCTTCACGTCCTCACCTCCCCGGGCTCCACACACACACACACACACACACACACTGTCTGTCTGTCTCTCTCTCTCTCCCAAGAATCCTTAGACACGTATGCACATCTCTGTCACAACAGACTCCTGGAGCTATGGATAATCTGCTTCGTGTAAAGATAAGAAACTCCTCAGGTTTTTTTCCCACCTTGCTGTTTACCACCACCGTGCCTCGTGAGTCAATCGTAAATATTCCTATAAAAACCAATCCTTGGAAATCCGGTTCCCTGCTGGCCTGCAGCGCGGTGACTTGTGACGTCACCATGTCCTGCAGCCAACCGGATGGCGGCGGCTGCAGGCAGGGCGGCAGGTGATTGGTTCTCTGGCTCTTGCTCAGCCGTGATTGCCGGAAATTATGTACAGAAGATGATTACGAGTGATTACGATGTATGGTGCTTTAATTCATGGTACGGTTGGTGAGCGTCGCTACCTGCGAAACGCGTTGAACCGGGTTCGAATCCTGGCCGGGTAGCCAACACACTGCCACCTTACCAAATCTCATCTCATCAATTGTGGGTAAGTCGATGTATATATATATATATATATATATATATATATATATATATATATATATATATATATATATATATATATATATATATATAAAACAGCGACAGTTCTTTATATTCTGTTAATTGCCAAAGTACGGCAGATCTCCTCACAAAGCCTTCTCAAGAAATTATTTATCTAATTTTCTTGGTTACACCTTGAGCAGATGGTCATTAAAGTAATAAGTACAAGATTGATGAAATTAGGGAGAAACTGAACTAATTAAGTTTCAATTAAGCTTCAAGTTTGCAAGATTCTAATTATAATTGATAAGTAAACGGAAATTTGGGTTACGCACACACACACACACACACACACACACACACACACACACACTTACATCAGCCTCACAAGTTAAGGTTTCAACGAGGCAGTTATAACAGAGACCATTAGAGGATTTTCCCATAAGATGGACGGATTGTATTCTCAATAACCACTTTCTGTTCCCCGGGAGGCTGGTGCCTCACACGGGCCATGAGAGATTCAACCTTGCCTCACATATGGCAAGGGATACGTGAACCTTGCCTCACATATGGCATGAGAGACGTGAACCTTGCCTCACATATGGCAAGGGAGACGTGAACCTTGCCTCACATACCAGAGAGCTGATCTGAATTGAATCGCTGGTAGTTTGCGAGACGGCGAAGCAAACCTAAAGACAGGTATGGAAGGGTCCAGCTAACTGACCGTATGTGTTCGTCGAGAGGGTCAGGTGTCCTACTTCACTTGAGACTTGGAGTCAAATGCCACATTGGGGAACGAAGGTTCCTGAGATGGCCCGATGCTCGAGAACGTGTGAGTAGTTGAATCTAGAGACGGAGGCGAGACGAGAGAATGGAAGCTTGAGGATAAATTCACCTCCTCAAGGAGCACAGGCGCCTAGGCAGGCCAAAGAGGTTAAGATCACCCTCAGGTGGAGCACCTACAGCCAGGTGAACCTCGGGTCAGGCGGCCAGGGAGGGGGGAGAAGAGGCCAAGGCCGGAAGTGGGGAGGACGCATCCTGTGCACGTGTTAGCGCGAGCAGGACGCGTCAGGTGGCCGCTTGCGGTCTGCGGGTACGCAAGGTGACCGACAGGAACATAGGAGAAGCCGCAGGGTAAGAGGAAGGAGGAGACGATAAGAAAGAGAAAGATGAATAACGGAAATCTGACAAGAAGGAAAAAAGGATGAGAATAAATGCATAATGAAATATGAAGAATTATCACGTGTCGCAAGTTTTTTTTACATAAAAAACAGGAAGACTTATATGCGTCAGACACACTGTAATGCAGCTGAAAAAACGTCGTTGGTATTAATGATAAGAGACTAAAGCACCGAAAAACATGACAAAAAAGTTCCACAAAAAATGCTGTGTTAAGAATCAATATATTCGAGCGAATTAGCTAATGGTGTCATATCTTTATCTAATAAACAAAGACCGTCACTTTTCCCCCTTGCTTCATGATACAAGGAACGTCAATAAAGTAGCGAAACTAAACAGTAAGGAGAGGGAACATGACACGGATATGAAGGAGGGAATAACGTGCGGCTGGATCACATATCAGACAAGGCAGAAGGCTTCCAACACTGCTTCAAGACTCGACTCAAAAGCTCTACACAATGAATCACTACACGAGTAAGTATAATTTTCTCGCGACCATATTTTTCAGTAATTACAAACTATCAACTTTTTAATTGTTGTTTAGGCTGTTTGGTGTACGTTTAGTGAAGCCCAAATGACAGGGTTAGGGTAGTCAGACATGTGAATGAAGCACTCTACCATCCAAACAGACTAGTTGTTAGGTGACTGAGTGGAACCCTCAACAAGTTACTTAAGCAAGTTGATAGACAAGTGCATGGAACATAGTATTTACTAAGCATTGAGAGTCTCCATGTACATGCCCATCGGGCTAGTAATTCGATCAAATAGTACCGACTAAGATAGCCTAACAGATAACCTAACACAGTTTTGTCTACATACGCAATATAAGAGACGCAAAGCCTCTGTCACTCTCACCTTGTTGACTTCATTAGAATTTTCGACCTTGTCAGTCGTAATATCATCATCAACAAAACCACTAAGTCTAGGCTGCGGGAAAGTCTCATTCTCCGAGTTACAGACTTCCTCGTTGAGCTTCGTAATGCTGTCCACTTTCCATCAGCGACCGCCTCCACCATCCAGTTCCTCACCTGTGGCATCCCACAGGCAACAAAGGTGGAACCCCGGCGCGTCCTCACCCTTATAAACAATGCTCTGCCCAGTGACAGTACGTCAGCAACTCTAACACTGGCGTCAGCGTTTACAAAGTTCTCCTTGATTACATCGCCCTCCAGAACACCCTAAACAGCCTGCAGCACTGGACCACCGCCAACTACATTGCCACCAGCTAAACCATGCCCATCAACCCTGCTTCCAGCAGCGTTCCACCGCTGCTCCCTCATTAGACCCCGGCACTCTCCAGATTGTTCAGTCAGCCATGCATCTCGATGTCTCTCCGCAAGATATAATAAACTGGAAGGGACACGGCAGTGCTCCTATCATATTTTCCAGCTATCTTCTCTGGATATTATTTGTAGACTCAAAACACCTGTCCTTGAACCTGAACTCAACATCTGTACGACCTTCATTCTTCCCAGACTTACTCCTGCTTTTCCCACTCTGTCTTGAAGCCTTCGTCTTCATCCACCATGCAAAAGGAACTGCTAAAACTGGTGCATAAAGGGAGGATGTATGATAATCCTTTGTCCCTCTTCCACCACTTATCAAGCGACGCTCTACGTAATGGTCCTCCTTGCTCTCTCCATCCCTCACCTGAACTTCATCCGATAGTTCAGAAAGAAGCTGCTGCACCAGTATTCGCCATCGTCACCTCTTTCTACTGGATATCCCTCGTCCCTCGGAACCACAATCGCATCTAGTTCAACCGAACTCACAGAAACTGCTACAAGAGCAGCCCTCGCCTAAGCATTGTGGATGTATTGGATATAAGAATGTCTGAGGACGTTACACAGACCATGGCGGGTTGATCGTGTAAGGAAGAACAGTGTTAGTGAATGAAAAGACTTTGATGCTATCCTGGATACCCTGGTGTCCCTGAACGTGGTGTTGTGTACTCTAACATGTTCTGATGTGTCTATATGGATCCTGACCTGTTCTGTCTGGCTCTGGTTCGTTCAGACGTAAAAGCCAATGGCCTGAGGTACTCACAGACGTTCACAGTCTCCTGCTGTGTCATAGCCTGATTTATAACGACCATGTGCCCATATCACATACATAATCACATATACAAACTTTATGTACATAAGTATACGTATTAGTATACATATTTTCATAGAGAACGGAGGTCACGAAATTATGTCAAAGGGAGTTTTCGGTAGCCAATTCTGTCAATTTCAGGTTACGTCATGCGATGGTTCGGGGCAACAACTTGGTCGATTTCATATTCTTGAAACGCTTATTCCACTTGTAACGAGACGATGCGTCACAAAATATTGACAGTAGCGTAACATTACACCGTTATTGTCAACAGGTGATGGAGGCTGGAAATGTAGTGAGACTTTACAGTCTACATTATATTCCTCTCTCTCTCTCTCTCTCTCTCTCTCTCTCTCTCTCTCTCTCTCTCTCTCTCTCTCTCTCTCTCTCTATCTATCTATCTATCTATCTATCTATCTATCTATCTATCTATCTACCTATCTATCTATCTCTATCTATCTATCTATCTATCTCTCGTGACCTTCCCATCTCGTCCCACATTATCATTACCATCTCATTTCTCCCCTTCCCTCACCCTATCCCTCTCCCCCGTCCCGCTGCTTGCCGTCTCCCAGATGTTCCACTCCTGTCGCAGGTTCACTAAGGTCCTGTGAATCCACTGATCTCAAGCTTCCACGAGTTTTTTGTCCACCTGTCTGACATATCAACCCTTCCCATCCCGGTCGCCTTCACATCTCCATATCTATTTTTTTTTTTCACTCATTCATCTAGTGACACAGAGCTTTTCTCACAGTCAAGTTATTCACATCTTGTTCCACTGTGTTCACTCGCTTTTTCATAAATTGTAAAGGTATTAAAGGTATGATATTTTGGTCAGCGTGTCATACGATCAGTTGCTGATAGTGTGTTCGCTGGCAGCAGCAGCAGCAGCTGGTGCACCGTCAGCTGTGAGCGTCAGGCATGGTACCCGCCGCCCTCGTCCAGCAAACAGTTCATCACATCCATCTTGTTAACACGGGTTACTGATGCTTCCTCATGCTGCACACACACACACACACACACACACACTCGGGGCTCTACGATTGTAGGTAGATATGTGATTTCTGCGACACACACGAAGGGAGAGAGAATGAAAATATGCCAGTGTGAGAGTGACAGTAAGTGTGTAAATATGAGGGAGTGAGGGAGAGACACATTTGTCATGCATATTCACCCTAAAAGTCACCTCAGTCATGATTAACATATAGTTGTACCGTGCATTTTCTGTACTCCCTTCTCCCTCCCTCCCTCTTCTTGCATCCTTCCCTTCACCCTCTTTCTTCCTTCGTCCCTGGGCAGTTAGCTCCAGCACACCTAACCTCCGGACCTAACCCAGTATCACCCGTCACGCTGTTAACTGGTGCCCGCCCGCTGCTTTAGCCGTATGGGTTCATACTGCCCGACCAACCACCGCCTCCGCCCCTCCCTCCCACGTGGCCACCACCCGAGCAACACCCGCCAACGGGGACCTGCTTCACCTTAATCCAATAATCCCCTGATGAGAGGGTGTTGTGAGGGGACCTCTCATACCACAAACACCTGTGTGACTCACCTGCAAGGACCAGTAGCAGTGACATCTCTGTGACACACCTGCAGGAGTAGCAAACACCTGCAAAGGCCACCAGAAGCACCAGCCCGCCACCCCTGGCCTCTCGTGAAGTACTCACATCCGGTCACCTATCCTCCTCCTCCTCCTCCTCCTCCTCCTTCACTTAATTACATTTTCCGGTACTTTGGATCCTTGTCCGGAAGACTGCTTCACCTGTGCGGATCATTAAACGTTTTGGAAACCGATTATACGTTTTCTTGTATAAGAAATCCTCACTGAAACGTGAAGTTGTAAAGGAAAAGAGACAGTAATAGTTGTTGTATATATGTTTCTAGAGAGATGAAGTCCTCCAGAACATATATATATATATATATATATATATATATATATATATATATATATATATATATATATATATATATATATATATAAATATATATATATATTCTTGCCATTAGACTTACTCAAAAAAGTAAGTTAGCCAAGAAAGTAATTAAGACGTATGTTGTAGTATCGTGCAGCATTCGGTTCCCACGGTAAGGACCGAGAAACTCCGCGACCCTCGGCGTAGATCCGGTCATTAACATCCGGGGCTTCGTGACCCGGGCGTCAAACACACCACCGTCTCACCTTGGACGCTAACACGACCCCTCACTGCCAGGTATCGGCCGGGGTCAGCCTCGCGGACTTGACCTCTCTTACCATGGTGACGCCCAATAGCCATGATCTCACCTGCAATATTACTGATTGTGTTTACTTTTCGATTATGATAGTTTTCCTAATATAGTGAGTATTTTGCTTTCTGAAGATGCTTGCTCGAGCATTGGTTCATCAAAGGTTTCGAGACGGCTCGAACCGTCTTCTTCCTCGGCAGACCATCAGCTGTTCGAAGCAAATGAACCAGCTATCTTTCAGGCTGTCCCGAACGTAACCGGACGTAAGGCGAAGCGTCCGTCCGCTGAAGCTATTCATATTGATGTACTGAAAGCTAATGCGAGAATATTCGGGAGAAGTAAGACGAACGGAGAAGAAAACCCAAAGTTGCTAAGTGACGTCAGGTCGTCATGGATAATCCCGAATACTGACTTAGTTAAGAGTAGTACTAAGTAGAAAACAGTCTCCCAAGGACCTCCTTAACCTCGTGGGAAAAGTCTTTTTGATCAGTGACGAGTATGTACATGTATATAGCACAGAGGAACTGATGAACTGAGCATATGTCTTGTATCGATGGCAGAGTAAGAGGTAAATACCAACTCTCGTCATTACAAATGACGTTATCATAACAAACATGGAACTGTGTTATGCCCTCCTTATAATATCTGATCTGCGTAATGTTCCCCTCATCTGTCGATGCACTGTATTCCCTGTGTTATCTACATATGTCTCCACCTACCATCCTGTTGTAACCTTCATCTACATATACACACAGAGAGAGAGCCACGTTTATGCAAACACAGACATATGGAGCCGTAATACTCAACGATCAATCATTGTAATACATATCTTTGACAGGGAGAGTTAAGTGGATCAAGCCGCCACTGGGACATGGTCAATATTTTGTCAATAGAGGTTAGCTTGCCCTCCACTCTCCCTCGCTGCCAGTGGCGCTACGCTGGCCAGTTAATAGTTTGCCTCTTTCATGTTTCCGAATAAGCAATTAGCTCGTTTGTGGTTCAGCTGCGACCATAACTCCTCCCTTCACCCTTGGTAAATACAAGTCACCTTGCTCATGTGATAAATATCTGTCCCGCTGATTCCTCAATAGCTGACCTGATAGCACACGTGATATTACAGTCATACGAGGTAGAGACGCGGACTGATGTGTGATATACAACTTTTGATCCTATAACCACCTCCTGAACCCATAGTCAACCCCGGAACCCATAGCCACCACCCCTTAACCATATAACGGCTATTACCCTACCCTTATCCTAAATAACTTCCGGCTGAGTGGTTCATTTCCTCACGGGGAATTATGAGGAAATTAAGCCGTTAAAAGCTAGTTAGGCAAAGTTTGCCTGAGCCATTAGGAAGCGTGGCCACGAGGCTGAAGATACCCAACAGGACAGTCTCAGGCATCAATATTATCCTGACCTTTGACCTGTGTCGTGTTATTTGTAAGGTCGATCTTCTTGTGTACATACTGGAGGTTACGGAAGAGGAAGAACACAGGGGAACGTTTGAGGAAATCAGTGCGTGTGTATGGCAAGAGTAGTCGTGGGTTGCACGTGTAGAGGAGGCTCTTTCGAAGTGATAAATTCAACAGGTGTCGTAGAGGGAAATGAAGGACAGAGTTTGATCTGCCTAGCAAGCATGGCGGCTGGTGGGACGGGACAGATATACTCCCCACACTGAGGCACATTGGGGTATACCCTCCTGTAGATGTGGGGTGATGTTCTGTGGGAGTAGGACGGTCAGTGGGGAGGGAAGGTTATACTCCCCACACTGAGGCAGACGCGCGTCCTGGCAGGTGGCAAGCAGAGGATACAGAGAGGCAGGGGACGGAAGGTAGAGATTATCTAGTTAGTAACGGCAGCCCAAGGTCGGCAGAGGGAGGGTCGGGAGGCTTGGGAAGGTGACGAATGATCCAATTAAGAGGCAGATGCTAGCGTGGCTGGAGCGGTGGGCCAGGGAGGACATCTGTGTTGAGAAGGATGAGTTGTGGTGCCAGCAGGTGTGGTGTAGGTCGTGGCAAGGGAGGCGAGTTGTGGTGGCAGGGGATGAGTTGTGGGGGCGGCAGGTGTGATGTGGGTCGAAGTGAAGCTGCAGCAGATGTGTTGCAAAGCTGCTTATGTCAGACATGTTGTTGTCGTACAACACTCTCTCTTATGCACACAAATCCCCACCTGTATAGATACGTGCAGACACTTGTATACCCACGTAAACCTGTCTGTATACACAACCGAAAATCCATCTCTAACTCGCGTTAGTTTGAGAATAACTATCTAGCGATCACCGAGTCTCTTGCCCCGTCCAACCTCCTGTCCCTTACTGTGTCCGTTGATTGGCCCACTGTACTTCCCTATATTCTGTTCATTGTTCCACCCGTCTTTTGTTGTCGCTTCGTCTGTCAGTAGGTATAATCATCCTTTGCTTCTGTCCGTTACTTCATTCCGTCTGGGGTTCGTGCCATCCACATGGTCACTAGCCAGTAGCATGAGATTAACCATGAGTTATTCTTATCATTGCTGTTGTCTGGGGGTACCAGTCAGGTCCTGGCCCAGGATGGTGCCCCGGCCTCCTCTATCACAGGTCCTGGCCCAGGATGGTGTCCCGGCCTCCTCTATCACACGTCCTGGCCCAGGATGGTGTCCCGGCCTCCTCTATCACACGTCCTGGCCCAGGATGGTGTCCCGGCCTCCTCTATCACAGGTCCTGGCTCAAGATGGTGTCCCGGCCTCCTCTATCACAGGTCCTGGCTCAGGATGGCGTCTCGGTCTCATATACCACAGATGACGTCCTCGTGAATGATACTAAGGTCCAGTGACGAGGTCTTGTGATATATAGCCTCTGGGTCAATCGATATACGTTTTCACCAATTGTGTTTGTGCACACACACACACACACACACACACACACACACACACACACACACACACAACCCAGCAGTGTGCGTGGATGAGCCATTCATAATAATCTCCCTGACTAAAGCAGTGGATTAGAGTGGGATAAATCCCTGGGATTGATGGTCTAGAGGGGTGTGGGGGGGAGGGGAGGCGGATCTGGCACCACTGTCCCCGGGTAATTGAGCGGCGAGAGTATCCGATTAGCCACCGAGAGCCGTGGTATGCTGGCCTGGAAGACTGGGTCAGCGACAGACAGGACTGGTAGCTGGGAAC
>NC_092294.1:11272548-11335048 GCF_036320965.1 Panulirus ornatus | reverse complement strand
TGGAAAATGAATGAACTGGTGCCCTAAGATCGAAGCAATATTTCTAATATCGCTATAGAAATGCCCGATTTATACAAAGTATTTGATAAGGCCAGTCGTGAAGTATTCAAATACAAGGTCTTCCAGTTGCAGGCGTAGAGAGGCTCACGGGGGACAGGAAGGTTATAACACTCAAGGTTTCTTAGCCTCGGCACACAGGGCAGTGATGTGGCGCGGCGCTCGACTGACTTTGTTTTCTGAAGTCATGACCACTTGGTACCCACTCACGGAGAGGTTTAGTGTTGAGTGTTGGGGGGTAAGAGGTGAGTTCTATATAATGAAACCAAGCAAGGAGCTAGGCTCGAATCCACGACCACAGTTGTTTGAAGACGAGTGCTATAACAACCTGGTCACCACAACCCACTCTGAGCGGACACTATCGAAAATTATCGAATAATAAAAATGTCCGGCACGGGATCTACGGTTAGAATGTGGCCATATGTCTTCCACTACCCTCCCTCCGTCCCTCCCTCCCTCAGTCAGTATTGAGGGCGGACTGGAGGTGGCGGGGGAGGGAGTGGATGAGGCTGTAGGTCACCCTCGTCTCTCCCTCTCCCTTCCTCAGCCAGCGCCGAGGTTCAGGAAATCGACTTATCCAAAGGCCACAAAGTTTCAAGTATGTTTATAGGCGGGTTTGGACGGGGCGGTCCGGCTTAACTTAGGTGATTGGTCGTTGCTGGAAGATTTTCTACAACACAGCGCCTTAAGACATGTACATCGCCAGTGAGGAGTCATATTATTATAGGTTAGCTTTCCTCTGATACTTTCTGTGAAGAACAACACCACATTATACATATTGCATCAGTTTCCGCTTTCATAACGGTACATGGAACACTATAAACCTGCTTAAAATTGATATCCAAAATATCTCGATGACTAAAGACGATATACAAAGAATCATGAACAATGATAATAACTTTTAACGTGATTAAACAAGGCATTTGATTGTTGTCCTATCCATATACCATATCTATGTTGCTTAAGTCTAACAGAAAGATCCTTCCCAGTCTGCCCAACATAACACCTATCACAACTTTTACATGGTACTCTATAAAAGCATCCTGCAGAGCTTTCTGGTGAGTTCCTTATTAAGATATTCTTTATAGAATATATATATATATATATATATATATATATATATATATATATATATATATATATATATATATATATATATATATATATATATATATATATATATATATATATATATATATATATATATATATATATATATATATATATATATATATATATATAACAACTACATCTGTATTGCTAAAGCTTGAGATTTAGAAATGTTTTGAATATTATTCATTCTCGGAAAAAAACAGATCCATTGGAGAATCTACGTCAAAATATTGAAGTTATGACATTAATATTGGTACATAAAAACCATGAAGGGGTGTGCATAGGGGAAGTCGGGGTTGGTAAGGTTCTGTATATATACGGTTATAAAGGTGATGGGCAGCGAGAAGCAACGTAAGGGGCGTTTATTGTACCATATACCAGAGCTGCCCGGATGACTGGCCTGGTGGGGTAGGATATTAATTTCCAGACTTTGCTGGTGTGGTTTTACCTGCAAACGAGCGTAGGAGTCTGTGTGGATTGACGTTAGTGTGTGGTTGTATATGTGTATGTGCACTTGCGCTTGTGTTTGAACATGTTGGGTGTATTTGTGTGTATGTGAGTGCGTGTGTCTTTGCATGAGCATCTATATGTAATTTTCCATTTGTTCAGTGTGAAGATAGGGTTTTATATCTATGGTGGGACTCTATCTTTTGAACTCTCTTTACCTGTTTGTGTGTGATCATTCTGTGTGTTAAGCGGGAGAGTTTTCACACGCTTTTCACACTACTAAATCCATTTTACCATCACACGTATGATACCACATCAACTACCATACCACGCCACCACCACCACATCACCACACACTCACAACCACCAAATCACATCATTACAACCATCGCACTGCTACACTTACCACAATCCCCACATGACCTTAGCCGCTACACAGTTGCACCCAGTAGATAACCACAAAGTCTAACCCTTTTCCATCAGTACAGTGAACTAACTAACAGTCGTTTGTACTGGTTTTTGGTGTCACATCGAACCCCATAGGAAGTTGAAAATGTGGACGTGGGTGTAGCACTCCGCACGAAAAATATGGTTCTAATCCGGAGGATTTACTGAGTGGGGGTTCCTGGGGCAAGGGTAGGGACGGAGTCTGCGGGTTGGGGAGAGAACATTGTCAAATGACTGGTACATAAACACGCTGATGTTTGTGAACTCCTCTGGGTATCGTACCTAATAAAACGTATGCCACTTCACGTTTTCGCTCAAGTTGCAGTGTTAAGACTGAAGCTTTAAAACACACACACACACACACACACACACACACACACACACACACACACGCACACCTGGGGTAAGAGGAAGACAACGATGTCTCTCACAGCAGCATTAAAGCGTTTGGTCGCGCGCGATAAACCGTGAAATATGGTAAGCATTATTAATGTGAGATTTAATTACGAAATTATAGTCATTCAGCACCATTAAGCAGATACCATAATGATCAATTAAAAGTGGATCCTGCAGCCTAATGACGGCATTTCATGCCTCGTTCAGCTGACAGATAATTTGGTGGCCATTGAAAGGACTTTGGTCGTTTAAACACTTATACAGAATTATGACAAAATCCAAAGATGTTCCCAGTGGTAGTTCTGCTAATTGCTTTTATAAGAGAAATGACGCTTATTGGCTCTCTACATGATATTACAACATTTGTATATATTATTTTCCTACAACGCTTCCATGGAACCACAGGTGATGTTGTGTGTCTGTCTGTGTGATGTGACTGCATGACGGTTGAGGAGTAAGTGTTCAGTGTCTTCAGCATGCGAGTTACATCCTGGCAAGACACCACAAGCGCTGTCGCCATAACACAGCCATAACCACAACTACAAGCGCAACCACATCCATTGTAATCAACAGAATTATGGCAGCTAACTCAACAACCACATTAACCCAGATTCACAGCCAACCACACAACCAAAACTGTTACATCACCATCATTAACGGTCTTACCAGTCTACCACAATCACACCACCAGGATAACCGAACCAACAAACTCCCCACAACAGATTAACCGCAGTATCCCATCAGGCAAACCAGACGGCCGTATTCCAATGCTCTGCTGTTTATAATTGAATTCCTGATGAAATCCCGCACTGAAATCTATGGGGATAGGGAGAAGGGAGGGGAGAGGGGGAATAAATGGGAGAGAGAGGGAGAATTAAGTCTAACACTGAGCAGCTAATTTCCACGAACAGGTTCCAACACCAGACACAGGCAGAACCCTGTGTTGTCGTACGGTATGCAAATGAGAGATGGAGTTGGATCCTCCTCAAGCGAGCATCACTCCTGAAGAGGGATTCCCTGTAATGTTTACGTATGCAAATCAAGTGTCTACTTGTATCGAATTTTCTCATAAGAGAAGTTCAATGGTTTCTGAGAACACAAAGTATGTAGTCAAGTGTATGGACATATGTGATGATTTGTTTGGTGTGTCTGTCTATACACGTGACAGCAGTGAAATCAATATTGCTGTCTACCTGTCACTTTGTTTATTTCTCTGTTATTTTTCCTTTTCATGAATCGTTCTATCTACATACAAGTCTATATAACAGTTGTTATCAATGAAAGCATCTACACATGAAATAGATAGTTACCAAACATTTGTTTATTGATAGACCAAACAATTTATCTGCGTATCTATCTATCTATCTATCTATGTAACTAATTCAATCAATATATGATAATGCTAGCATTTAAAACGCAGATATCATGATACTTGTCTTCCCTTATATAGAACTAATCAGGAACAATCATTGATAGCTCAACACATCATCGTCAATAAGTTTTCAGAAACCAGAGTGAAGGGAGACTCGGGTCTAGTGACATAACCTTAATGAAAGACAACTAAATCGAGTGTTGAGGATGTACGTTCAGGCTTCAAGAGCTTCTACTGATGAAGGTTTGATGGAAGTGGCATTACAATATCTGCGAAACAACCAAATCTGACTGAGCTTGAGGGATCCACGTCTAATAGGCTCATACATTCCCAAACGATAACATTCTTTTTCCTGTTTCGAAGCTGCGGTAAGATCCATGAAAACAAATTATTGAAGCAACTCATCAAGTTTTCCATTTGATAGTTTACTGTTGCAGAAGGTATCAGATGTGATACACAGGTAGTATCAACAGACATAAAATTTGAGACATAACTAATTAGCTAACTCAAAATTTATTTGGAACAGAGACTCACAAATCAGCTGCTGTAATAAACCTGCCAAGTGCCTCGTTCTCTCTAAATTATCACCATCACCAGAGATTTGTTTCCTCTGCCGAAACATTTTGGCGTCTTGGAGATTTGATTTCTTATAATCTATAAATCTTGTGAACCCCATGAAGTCATCCGCCCCTTCGGTCAGAGGGTCATTGTTTCAGTGGTCCGCAAAAAATAAACTTCACATCGTCACACATCATACTTTCTGAAGCTCTGCTGCTCTGGAGGAAGGAAGATTGAAGACAAGGAAGACTGGGTCACAAGGAAGACTGGGTCACAAGGGAGACTGGGTCACAAGGGAGACTGGGTCACAAGACAGACTGAGTCGCAAGACAGACTGAGTCACAAGACAGACTGAGTCACAAGAGAGACTGAGTCACAAGACAGACTGAGTCACAAGACAGATTGGGTCACAAGACTGAGTCACAAGACAGATTGGGTCACAAGACAGACTGGGTCACAAGACAGACTGAGTCACAAGACAGACTGAGTCACAAGACAGACTGGGTCACAAGACAGACTGGGTCACAAGACAGACTGAGTCACAAGAATTCATTACTCGAAACTTTGATCAGAAAAACGAGAGTAAGTTCCCTCTAGGGTGTCAGGAACCAAGACTTTAGTGGATGAAAGTTTTGTATTATATTGTGAGGATTGTATCATATATAACTTACTGATTTCTTTGAGGATGTGACTATGTGTTCGTATATGATTATCACTATATGTATGTAAGTGTCTCAACCTAGGAATGCCTGCCCGTCTCTGTCTAATACATGTTGTTAAAGCTTCATAATTTCAGAGCCTATTATGTAGTGTGCAGTGGAGAGGCTGGCGGTAGGGCAGCATAATGTGAGGCACCGCTGCTGCGTGTGTGTGTGTGTGTGTGTGTGTGAACGTCATCATAGCAACACTTACGTGATCTACCCAGACGTTGGTCGTCATGATCTGCTCCTTCAGGTTCTGCGAGAAGATAATAAACTGATATTAGAACAGACAAGCTTTCTGAGAAGATAACAAACTTATATTAGAACAGACAAGCTTTCTGAGAAGTATCTCTACCACCATTACCTCGCTCAGATCTCACCTGGAGAGACTCTTGCGAGTGTATCTCCTTGTATGAAGGAATCATGTAAGCAACAGTACGTCTTAGTTTGCTTCATATCATTACTTCATTAAGCATGTTCATGGTATGTATATATATATATATATATATATATATATATATATATATATATATATATATATATATATATATATATATATATATATATATATATATATATATATATATATCAAAAAGAGGAAGTGATTACATATCACAAATTCTCTTATACATTTCAATTCTGTTCATTTACAGGAACTTTGTGTATGACACTTCACACAACCCACACAAAAAAGCCAGAACGATCAACTACAGAGAGAATTAATAGATTATGATGTTCACATGAAAGAAAAATGATCAAACAGAAAAAACTGATGAATGAAAACATCTCCAGCAGCCTGTGTGTTTGTTTGTTTGTGTGTGTGTGTGTGTGTGTGTGTGTGTGTGTGTGTGTGTGTGTGTGTGTGTGTGTGTGTGTGTGTGTGTGTGTGAGTGAGTGAAGGAACACACGGTAGTATATTTGGAAAGCCAGCATAGAGTAACGGCCAACTGGTTCTTAAAGCTGATATGCATTTTGTTGCATTGACATATGGATATATCTTGCTGGGAGGATATCACTCGTGTGACAGTTGGTTGCAAAATGTTATACGTGCGGAATGATATTGCACAGACAATCTCGGCAGACAATTTCATATTAAAGACATTTTTACTGAGCATTTTGATGCACGAACATTCCTAATGTCGCTGATTTTAAGGATATTTTGGACATGATTTATTTTTTGTTACTCACTTTCTGTAGGGTGTTACTTTCTGTTAATGTCTCTCCCTCTGTTACCACAGGGAACACTCCTCATGATCCACTACAATATCTGCTCATCGCCCCAGCACCTGGCTGCTCCTCCCACAAGCCATCACCAACCACTCCTCCTCCATCTCTCATTCCCTCATCTACAGCTGAACACGGCCACTCTCCAGAGGGCACTTTCACCTGCCACCATCCACTCTCCCTTCCTCTCCCTCATCTCCAGCTAAACACCATCACAAGGTCACTCTCCCTAGGGTACGCACACTTATCTGTGACAGTCACGGAAGTTGGCAAAACATTGGCTTTCTGTGTCAAATCTGGCTCGGAAGCTCTCAAGTTGGGCAGGATATTCTTGGGTAAAAGTTTGTTGGAGCCAACGTATCCGCTCCCATGTATATATATATATATATATATATATATATATATATATATATATATATATATATATATATATATATATATATGTGTGTGTGTCTGTGTGTGTGTGTGTGTGTATTCTATGCTAAGTGACAAACCGTCTAGAAATCTAGTTTTAGCTTCTAGAATCATGTCTCACTCGAAGACTAATTAAGAACTTACGCTGATGATGGTATCACGAAACAATATCTCAAGCAACACAAGCAATACAATATACTAGTTTAGCCAAACTGATATAAAACATTCCAGTTTATGGAGCTATTCTGTGGTCAACAAGTTCACCACCAGACAATGGTATGGTAAGGAGTTATGTGCTGTAATCTCAGTCGACACGTACTAAGCCGCAGTGAGCGCGGCGGGTCTGCCACAAGGCGTCTAGCCTGACTTGTGATGACTCTCGACCTACTGCTGTACAAACACTTAGCCTGCCCGGCCCGGTGTTTGGCTTGCTGGTTACCTCCTGTTGCCAGGTAGGGTAAGAGCTGAGGAATTTGGGGAGACGAGGCCGTGATAGAGGGCTTTAGTGGGGGGTGAGAGTAGGTGGGTTAAGGTAGGGGGCGTTGCTTGGGGAGACGTAGGGTAATGGCTGGGAGAGACGGTTGAGGAGGGTGAAGGTCGCAGTGATGCAGAGCGGCCCAGTGTTGGGGTGGGTGACGGCCAGTGATGTGATGAGGAGAGAGGAGGAGCATGTGGATGTAGGCGAGGAACAGAAAGGCAATTTATGCTCAACTGATGGAAGGGGAGAGGCAGGGGAGGGACTGAGGAGGCTATGGTCTGGGAGAGGAGGGGCAAGGGAGGCTATGTTTGGAGAAGAAGGGGGACAGGAAAGCCTTTATTGTATAGGAACATATTCAGGTGTTCACTCATAACATCTTTTCCCTCCTCGACACAAGTCTGCTAAGTATTGTATCACTTACACTAACTCTGATGATATTTACAAAATTCTGAAATAAAATATCGACTTAACCATTACATCTGATATGAAGATTTCCTGAGCTCCTCTCTGGAGGCTAGAAACTTAACGAGATTATCAGGTAAAGTCCAATACCAAAAGAAGTAATTAACAAGCAATCAGTACATCTTTAAACCTCTGAAGGTTCTAATTAATCGTTTTCTTCGACGCTGAGGCCGCAAGAGTGAAGCTAAAGATGCCTGAGCATATTTGCTCGACGTGATACAAACGCTTCAGGAACCTTATAACTTTTTCCCAGATAATAAGACGAGAGAATACACCTAAGTTTAAGCTCTAAACGCTTACTAAATACCATGGAGTATCAACCTTCCATCCACTTGAGGCTTAGCACAGTCTTCTCCTCTCTCTTTCATATTAAAAGATTGATAATCTGAATATACAAAATTTCTACGCGGACGAAACCCAAAAATCTAATTTTCCGCGCTGGTGTCCACAAGTTTTTCTGCTCGGAAAGTCTCCAGACCTGCGGGAAAATTTAAATGAAATATGGCGCTCTTCTTGACAAGCTGGAGACATTAGCTGCTGGACGATCCAGGAGATTACTGGAGACGGCAGAAGCCGCACGATCCAGGACATAACTGGAAATGGTGGACCCCGGGAGACAGAGGAGATGGGTGGCTGGTCATCTTCAAAGTCACTAGTGATCAGTTGGTATCACAAAATGTTCTCTAAACCATTAGGGGCTTATGTCATGTTTATGTCAAAGGTTCACGGTACAGAGGCGAAGCTTTCAATAAATATTGATAATAAATCGTTAAAAAGGAACCGAGATGTAAGAAGGTAAGTGAAACAGAGCAGGAGTTACGGAAGGAGTGGAAAACCTGCTTTTTGTAAAGGATCAAGTCGTAGCTGTATGGAAATAACTGAGAGGCTACATTGTGCCTGTGCTTTGCTGTGTGAGGAAAGAAACAACCATCACCCCGGCCTAGTCTTGAGTTGTGTGTCGACATTATATGAGTACATTCTGATCTCACAATCATAAGGAAATACGAATATGTACAATTCAGTCCATCTGACACTATTATCAAAATTAGGAATCTAATTTTCCTCTTCATTTATCGGTATATTTATATCCCATTTCTTCACTCCTTTCTCTTCCTCCCATCCTTGTCATACCCTCTTATCTCTCGCTCTCTCCTCTCCCACACTCTTCCTCGTCTGTCTCCTTCCTCATATCACATTTCCTTCCACTCTCCATTTCCTGTTTCCTCCTGGTGAATCCTTCCCGTTCCTTCCTCCATTTCCAGACCCTCAAACTTCTCCATCAATCCCTGGTTTCCCTCCATCTTGCTCTCCACCTTGCCTCCCTCCACCTGCCTCCCTCCACCTGCCTCCCTCCACCTTGCCTCTCTCCACCTGCTTCTCTCCACCTGCCATTGACCACGAGCGTAAAATGTTTGATCTCGTTTGGGTGCAGACAACATGTTCAGAATCTCGATACATCAGTTTCGAAGGTGTGACTCTCTCTCCTTCTCCCTCCCTCTCTCTCTCTCTCTCTCTCTCTCTCTCTCTCTCTCTCTGTCTCTCTCTCTCTCTCTCTCTCTCTCTCTCTCTCTCTCTCTCTCTCTCTCTCTCTCTCTCTCTCTGCCTATCTTTCATATATTCTTCGTATGTTTTACCTCGCTTTACTTGATTTACAATTTTCAAACTTGTTTTTTCACACATCAGTAAAATCACACCGGTTATTTTGAATGTTTCATGATCTTACATTTTTCATGCGTCCAGCTTTAAAGAAAAACATTATACGTTTTTCTTTTTCTTTATTATGGGAGTGATGGAGGCAATTCATCAGGTGAGAATGGCGAGTTCCATGTGAATGAGACGATATTTTAAGGAATCTAGTCCTCAATTTATGGCACAAGTTGTTGTCAACACCACACATGGACGGAGAGATGTGTTGTCAGTTGAGACACCTGGGCACAAACATATACACATATACGCACACACACACATGCATACACACCTGGCCTAGACTGGGGTGTGTGTATGCTTACGCATATGTGTCAAGATTTGGTGCATATAGAATATTCAGAGACGGGACCAAGCAATGACATACAGTCATGCGATCAGTTATATAAAACCACACATATAAACACCATCAGAATAAGGTCTAGCTGCCACATAACTTCAATTTATGTAAATCGATAATCCTATAATTTTGATAATACAGAATACACGTGAACTTTTGCTGAGTTCTGAAGATTGTACAAGTGAAATAAAACAAATCATAATCTCATATGAAGTGAACACATTCATCAGGTGTAAAACACTTAGTGTCTGGGTTCTTTAAGGTACCCGGGTTACCTAATACTATTTCTCTCTTCCTCCACGAGATCACAAGTAACATCTGGATCCCATCCTTTGAAAAAACCGATTAGTTTCCATAAAGGCAAGATCGTTTGATAATAATGACTGACTAACGAATAATATTTTTGAGAGCCACTCATTAGGAAGCTTCCCAGCGACCTGTGAGACTATGGAGGCCAGCACCACGCCTAGGGTCCTCCTCCTTATGGTCGAGGGAAGAAATCATCGTCTTAACGAACGATGGATCTGCATTACGTTACAGGGAGGGATAATGAGGAGGGCGATTCTCCTCCGTGTGCAGAGGAGGCGTAAGGCCCACTTCCCTCATGAATCCACCTCATTGGACCGGAAGATGAGGAGAACCTTCCTGACGGAGTGTTGTGCTCACCCAGCGCCACAACCATTAATAAGATTATCGTTAAACCAAGATGGGCTGGGTCTAGCGGCTGGGCCAAAACTGCTGGATTTATGATGTTTTCTTACCGAAGAATTTCTACCTGATTTACACACGTCGTGGAGGGCGAGAACTGCTCTCTTGGTGTTATTTACAGAAGTAATCAGGAACATTCCAGGGAGTGGAATTTCATAAGCTGTCTGCCACATCTTATTTTGCATATATTTAAAGCCAGGTATGTCTATCATCTCTCATCAAATCAGGGAAGTATTTCAGTCTAACGTAAAGCATCTTCTCTACTGTAGCACATCATTAATTGCTTTTCTCATTTCACTCAATAAATCAAAGAAATTTTCCATAAAGCATCAGGATTCACTGACAAGTCTCATGAACTAATCTGTTGTGATCAGTTTACTGATAAGAATGGTATATGAATAATTGAATTCTCTTTCTCAGTTAACCCTGTGTTAATTGATGTTGTAAGCGATATATTTCTGTATTCGTCTTGTTGTTGCTGAAAATAAGATACATTTAGATATACAGAGATTAACGTCGTTGTGGGAAACTTACAAGGCAACTTATGCCTTCCTTGGGAGTCAGTGCAAATGGTACCCTAAGGCAACATAACTCTTCCAACTCTCTCATTCTCTCCTCCTTCTTGGCAGTTCACGCTGGCCTTACCAACATGGCAAGATCTCGTCGCACGTATTCCGAGGTATCTATGTACTCTCTCTCTCTCTCTCTCTCTCTCTCTCTCTCTCTCTCTCTCTCTCTCTCTCTCTCTCTCTCTCTCTCTCTCTCTCTCTTCGGCAAAAAAAACTTCGTCGTAAGGACTCGTCTGTAGGTGGGTAGGCACTTTCTTCCTCTCTAGGAGAGGGTTATGTAACGAGGGTTTTAACACCTGGGCTTGCCGCTCTATGAGCCGTACACTAATGACCTCTGCCGGCCTGGGTTATTAGAGTAATGATGCTTAAGCATTCATAACTGTCTTTATACCCAGAGTGTATAATCTCAGATCTAATGGTAGCATATACTTGTACTCTAAAGTCTTCGTCAGAAAGTAATGGTGGTGCCCATTATATCCTTTGTCTGGTCTCTTCCACAGAGATTAGGAACGATATCCCTAGCCAGCAGTTGCCCGAATGGGAACTGCATTTAACTAGATATAATTTTGCTTGGAGAAATTTTCATGTTTTTCTACCGTTTGCAACAGAGTCTTCATGAGGATCTATGACACATGGAGGCTTAGATGAAAGTCTAATATGTACAGGAGGATCCATGTGAATGTGTCCTTCAGGCACAGTAGAGTTTGATTGTCTTTTCTCGCAAAATAGATCAAGTAAACTAGACGTGGACAGAGTCTGAGGACGTACTCGACTCAGACGCCAGAGTTCACTGAAGACTGGCTCTGTTGTTGGGAAATGTTAAGGGTTTCAGTACGTACTTACACGCTTATACATACATAGAGAATCGTACACTCCTATACACGTACATATACTCACACACGTGCATTTATCTACGTATATGTACACAGGCAAAAATTTTGGCTTTCTGTATTCTTTATACTGATTATATTTCACGTCTGTTTCGGGTTTGTTTACTTTGCAAACGCTGTACGTACAATATTTTTCTTCTCTTCACACTTAAATTATTCCAATTTTCGTTTAGTAACTTTGGTACACCGAGACAAGTGTGTTTGAGTCATGTATTGTTCTCAGTAGAGACGTGTACCTCTGTATGTGTGAGTATGTTCGTATGTATAAGTGTGTTTGCTTGTATCAAGACAAAAGCATACCGAACCGTAGAGGTTACTTTCCCCTTAACTTCCTGAGAGACGCAGACATTGTGTCTACGTCACATGCGACTGATCAACCACTTCCTCGTGTGATGTGTTCGATGCGTCAGTATCGTGAGGCGGCAAGACAACACGGTCGATAATATCTGGTCCTCGGGGGCGCCAAGTCTCCGATCTCAAGAACACGTTAATTAAGAGCCATCCCTGCTGGGCCGGTCATGTTCCGGGAGCCGAGGACTCACTGTGGCAAAACCAAAATATTGTTGCTTATATTATGGTCACACGAGGAGCCACCGCGGCCGTTTGAAGGATGATCAATGATACGATGGTTTGATCCTTGTGCACAATAGTACGATCCTTGAGCACGACGGTACGATCCTTGTGCACGGCAGTACGATCCTTGAGCACGACGGTACGATCCTTGTGCACGGCAGTACGATCCTTGAGCACGATGGTACGATCCTTGAGCACGACGGTACGATCCTTGAGCACGGCAGTACGATCCTTGAGCACGACGGTACGATCCTTGAGCACGGCAGTACGATCCTTGAGCACGATGGTACGATCCTTGAGCACGACGGTACGATCCTTGAGCACGACGGTACGATCCTTGAGCACGATGGTACGATCCTTGAGCACGGCAGTACGATCCTTGAGCACGACGGTACGATCCTTGAGCACGGCAGTACGATCCTTGAGCACGGCAGTACGATCCTTGAGCACGGCAGTACGATCCTTGAGCACGATGGTACGATCCTTGAGCACGGCAGTACGATCCTTGAGCACGGCAGTACGATCCTTGAGCACGACGGTACGATCCTTGTGCACGGCAGTACGATCCTTGAGCACGGCAGTACGATCCTTGAGCACGACGGTACGATCCTTGAGCACGACGGTACGATCCTTGAGCACGACGGTACGATCCTTGAGCACGACGGTACGATCCTTGAGCACGGCAGTACGATCCTTGAGCACGGCAGTACGATCCTTGAGCACGACGGTACGATCCTTGAGCACGACGGTACGATCCTTGAGCACGACAGTACGATCCTTGAGCACGACGGTACGATCCTTGAGCACGACAGTACGATCCTTGAGCACGGCAGTACGATCCTTGTGCACGGCAGTACGATCCTTGAGCACGACGGTACGATCCTTGTGCACGGCAGTACGACCACTGGCAAGACTGTGTAACCTTCTGCTCGACGGTACGAACCTTGAGCACGACGGTACGATCCTTGAGCACGACGGTACGATCCTTGAGCACGACGGTACGATCCTTGAGCACGACGGTACGATCCTTGTGCACGGCAGTACGACCACTGGCAAGACTGTGTAACCTTCTGCTCTGAAACTTATGGGTCAAGTCAGTCTGACAAAAATCGGATTATCACACCCAAGGGTCGTACCATCGTGATCAAGGGTCGTACCATCGTGATCAAGGGTCGTCTCCATCGTGATCAAGGGTCGTCTCCATCGTGATCAAGGGTCGTCTCCATCGTGATCAAGAGGTTAAAATCCAACTTGTGTGATTGGGTTTAAATCCTGGGAGAAATAACGAGGGACGCCAAAGCTTGAGGGATATGCATGAATAACAAAACAACCAGAAGACGCCAAGAACTATGACATTCGTCAAAACACCAATTTACATGAGAAGTGAAGGACATCAAAGGATGAATTACCTCGAACCTCCTCGTGATGTCTGCGTTTGCTGCCCAAGTTACAATATCGTCAGGTTAAAAGCTGAATACCTCACGTATGCATTACAATGGTCTGAGAGGTTCGTACCCCACACAGTTGGGTCCGGGATCTTACATTACCCGACGTATACCTTACGATCTCTTCGGTCTTCACGCACAAAGCTCGGTCTCGGTCTGGGACCAGGTTTTCGTCTTGGTCTTCCGCTCAATCAGACCGTTGGAGACTGTGATCCAACATATCCAATGTATCAAACAGTTTTGAGCCTCAAATGTTTAAACTGTTGACAGTGACTGTGTCTCTCCCATCCCATAAGACCAGGACTCGCCACACACATCTGGCTGCTTCTTCCCATTGTTTATTTTTAATCATTTCACTATCGTACCTTTTCAACAGACATTATCCACTGGAACATGATTTTACGTAGGACCAAGCCGGCTACTATATACAGATACATTACGAAGTAATCAACTAAAGAACTCAAACTATCATAATTTCTAAGAAGAAAATCGTAATGTCTTGTTCCTTTTGAGTGTTTGAAAGTCGTCGTGAGTGATCGTATGTGGTGTATAATGATAGTCTCCTGTTCCTCTTTCATGACTGTTGTTCGTTCTTGAGAAACCAAAATTAGATTGCCAGGAACAGGTTCCTTCATGGAAGTCAGGACAACAGAACTCGTTCTCTTATAACAACAAAGATCTGCTTCTCGTTATCATCGTCTCAGTGGCTTATAATGACAGGTTAATGAGGTTAAGAGGACGTGGGGAAGGGAGAAAACTCCTTAAGGGAAGCTGAGTATTCATGAAGAGGGGCATCAGCCAGCCTCCCGTCGTAGGGTTATGATCCTCCAGTGGGACCACCTATTGGCCTCCTGCCGTAACGTTAAGATTTTCCAGTAGATTTCCTCTCCTGCCCTAGCGAGGCCACCCGCTGACCTCTTGCCACGGGGTTATTATTCTCCAGTGGACTGTCTCCCCTGCCTTAGCGGAGCCGCCCACTGTCCTTCTGCCGTAGGATCATAATTCAACTGAGGCTTCCCTCTCCTGCTGGAGGGAGGACCCGCAGGTCGTGACTCGGTTCATAAGCAGTGAAAATAATCGGTCCGGCTCACACTCACATAACCACCACGATTTCTTTATTGCCTTAAACTGATATTTCTGGGATTGCTGACTTTTTGTCTGTTTCTTACACGGTGGTGAGAGCCCGCGCCAGAGTTAGACAGACGGAGAGTGGAGAGAGGAGGGGACAGACTATCCTTGGATGGTGGTTGTTCACGGGGCTTCGTCTCCGGGGATCGTGATAGTGCTGGGTGGATTCCTGTTCGTGAGGGACAAAGGATCGAATGCTTGACGTTAAAGGTGATAATGTGAGAGACGTTAGTAAGCAAATAACACAGGCGAGATCATGTTCACATGGAACAAAGAAGTGAACTGGTGTCCATAAACTTAGGCTATAGTTAAAGCTGATATACTTTTTGTCCCAGGGACGGATGTAGAGAGTTGCTGGGGGAATATATGGTAGATGTTCACTATCAGCAAACACCAGACACATAGAATTCATCAACGATAATGATGATGAACGAGTAGAGATAACAAAAGATATTTTGTCCAGATCAGATAACGAGTGATGGACTGGAATCATCCTGAGACATGTTGGACACAACGTCTTAAGGAAGCAGGCGGCTGGCAGGGGTCACATGACGCGAGGCACGAAGGATTAGTTCGGTGAGAGTCAGGTTCCCTTCCAGCTGGTCGAGTCCCCGGGGAACAGCCTGACACTCTGCCAGATAATGCCACACCAACTCCATTCCCGGCCATTACACCCCACACCTTACCAACCCCAACGCTTTAACAACCCCATCCATTAACCAGCCCCATACCATTATAAACCCCTCCCTTGCTTCCCATGTTTCCTAAACGAGCGACTACCCTCTCCCACACACAGTCATTGGTGAAGGTATTTTGTGGTACTGACTGGGGCAGGGGTGAGGGGGGTGGAGGGTAGTGTTTACGTGTGCTCTCTCTCTTCTTTGTGATTTTTTATTTTTCCTTTGAAATTTTTGAGTACCTAAATAAGTTCATATTCAAGTACTTGGTGCATGAATATTTGTGTATACTAGCCGGAGCCAGGAAAAAGTTTGCTAAAAATACGTAATGATAAGATACAGGACGTTTCTTATAGTTTCAGCTGTTCCCAGCCAACATTTTACGTTCGCTTTCCCTCAGTGAGGCCACTTATCCTCTTTGATGGGATCAGCTGATGAGGAGGACACAACAACATTTCAAAATGAAGTTTTCCCACTTGTGAACAGTTTTGTGAACAAGTCCGCAAGTCAAACTTAGTTTAAGTTCAGTAATTAACAAAAAGGAAATCACACACACACACACACACACACACACACACACACACACACACACACACACACATATATATATATATATACATATATATATATATATATATATATATATATATATATATATATATATATATATATATATATATATATATATATATATATATATATATATATAACCACACAGAAATACAAAACTATCGTAAATACTTAGATAAACAAATAGTCAGGCATATACAAAGTTATAGAGAAATGTTAAGACGAGGGAGGAATCTGGAGGAATTAGTGCTTCATAAGGAGACTTTTATCAATGTGACGTAAACGATGATAGATGCATCACACCAGAGAAGATGAGACACCATCATTAAGGCTGGTCAAGATATTAAACTACCCGGCAAAGGCGTCTCAGACGTTTAATATCACGGATATTGTGTCGTTAAAAAAAGATAAAAATAATCAGAAAATTAGGTTGCGTCATACTGTAGTCAGTCAGTGACGTGTAGACAATATATTTTGGTTATCATCGCATATGTTAAGGCTGACGATGTCACACGGTTATAGGCGCCAAATTAATGTTTGTTTACGTGTATAGACTACATGCCACGTGCATGATGACGAACTATTGCTGTTAGAGAAGTTTTCATAAAGGTTTACAAACCATTAGAGTATCTAGTTCCCCACCCATGATGCTCTCTTGTCACCTACAGGGGACGTATGGCAGAGACCCTTTGTGAAAGGTACGACAAAAGTGATTTTCCGGTGATTTGATTCACAAAGAATTTCTCTGAAAATCGCAGAATTCCATTGGTTACGTGGCAGAGCTCCTCTTCAGAGAATTTTCTTTTTAAGGGTGAGAAAAAAAAATTATAAACTTTTTATCTGTCCAAAGCATGTGAGACGTTTGTGTTTTTCATGATCATTTTTCTTAACTTTGTACATAATCATTTTGTTGTACGACCGTTGTGGTGTCCAGCCGTGCAGGAGTGTCAGCATTGTCTGAGGCCGACGTTTCATGGTATCTGTGTAACATTTTAAACTTAACTTTGAAACTTTCTGATGAATGTGTTGGGATGATCATCTGTAACCCTTCAGCTTGATACATACATACATACATACACATACCTACTTACCAGCCTTCTTACCCAGATACCGACACACATATATGCATGAATGTATACATATGAGGTTTAAACATTTCTGTACAATAAGTTTTAACCCACTGATATTACTAATGATAAATATGGATAACAAGACGAAAACCATTTCCGGTTTCAGAGACCCGCTATCATCAGCTGGTTCATCTACAAAAACGTGTTCCTTCAAGTGAAGTAGGTTGACTACGGTGTATTGTCTGTATGATATTTGCAGACGCTATTGAACGTTCCTTAAAAACGTAACAACACGACGTAAACGTTTCTGTTTGCCTTTGCTTGTTGTGTGCCTTTGAAACGTTACCCACATGATAAGAGAAAATTATATTCACTCAGAGGCAAACATTAACGCCGGATTTCTCTTGAGTCATTCTCAAACACAAGAACTCAAGAGAGGAATGTTTAATTACTTCCAAGGAAATAAATCAAGTTAAGATCTTTAATTGCATTGCGCTGTGAGGCAAGCTCTTAAAGCCTGGGAAATAACGTAATTTAACGAGTGTGTTCGCATAGGTACTCCAGATGTACGTTGTAAAGTGACTTCGATATGCTAATGAGAGCTTAGGGCGGTGCCAAAAGGTTTGATTTTAATGTAAGTAGTAGATTTATTACAAATATCAAATATCGTGCATACAGCAACTGATTGATGTAAGATTTAACAAGGTGCCAGAGATTGACGTCTTATCCCACTCATGCTGGCAGGGAGGGCAAGATGTTAATGTTAACACGTACTTCTGGATGTTCAACAAACAAATATTTTTTTGAAATGATAAATATTTTCCCTTTGGTTTGATATTAATTAAAACATTTTCACTAGAAAGTGTGTAAATATATCTCAGATTTTGAGACCAGAAAAAGGGAACTTGGTTTTCGTTTCGTACACAAAAGCTGTACACAGATTCTGTGCGTTAACATGCCTCGCTGAGAGAGAAGGTGTGATCTAGAGAATATATTTACCCCGCCAGGATGAGCACTTCAGCCATCATTAAGATTCCTGCTACGTGTCAGGAGGAACTACGAAGACACAAGAAGGTCACGGAAGAAGCAAGGGAAACTAACGACATTTTGCCCACAGTTTCCCAGTGGTTGTCGAAAAGTTTCGGCTGCGCGAGAGAACGTTCCATTTCGCTCAGTCATACACACACATACTTATACTTACAAAGATGTATATATATCCCCACATATACGCTCTTATACAGTATATTTACCCTCAGTTTCTGACACCAGTAATTTGCTTTTTTCCCCACATCATGACAACCCCCCCCGACGCCAGCTCTCCCTCGATGCCCCTAACCACTCTCACTTCCTCTCCCTCTCTCTGGGCTGACAACAACCACCTGTTCCACCGCTCGTTAATTTCCAGCATCATTAATCTCATATTCAGTGTCTTCCCCTTCCGTTATCATAGTTAGTGGGAGGGAGGGAGGGAGAGACGGAGGTTGGGAGGGAAGGAGGGAGGGAGAAGAGAGAAGGAGGGAGGGAGGGAAGGAGGTTTGGAGCTGAGGAAGTGAGGGAGGTGAGGGAGGGAGGAGGAAAAGTAGGGAGAGATGAGGAGAAACGACGGTGATATGAGGGAAATTAGAGAGAGGTGAATGACGGAAAAGAGAGATGAGAGGAAGGATGAACGATGATGGAAGAGGAGAAAGATTTTGGTGTAAGATTGATAACAGATCCCTGACAATAACTGTTCACGTCTCTCTCAGGTATGGGTCACATCGCTGTGACCTATGCTGACGCCATACTTGACCTCGTCTGAGAAAAATCCTGCTTCATATTTGTTACTTTGACCCTGTTCTCCCCCGGGATATATCTGTGCTTGCGCTGTGGTGATTCTAGACATTTTGATCATATAATCTTAACCTTACTTGATCATAAAGATGCTCATTATATCAATGATCACCTGACTGACTTTTACCAAATCTCATTCCGCTCTAACCTGACCTAACCTGATCTAACCTGACCTAACCTGAACGTCATCCTACAAGAGCTTGACCTTACCTGACCTCGACTCAAAGAATTTTCTGGTTACAAGTTCGTGTCAGGTGAGGGTCAGTCGTATCATTAGTGTGTACAGGTTTCCAAAACACAAAGCAACTCTGACATCAAATGCTTAAGACATTTAGTTAAGTAGAGGAACCTGAAGGGATGACTAGCTTCACCAGTGACGCCAGAATTTCTCATATTGTACATCAGATCAGCATTAAACCTGGAGTCACTTTTTCTTGGTGGGAAGGATGGTGGGTGATCTTCAGCTCTCAGACATTTCCCAGTACAATAAGAAACTGATGAGAATCTCGCATGAAACAAAGTGTCATCTACGAGAAGTTTTATTCAGAAAGTTTTCACGATTCAAAGTTACTTTCTTCTGTAATGTAAAATGATTTAACGTCGAATATCATATATCTTTTCTTCCACAAGAATCATATTTACCAACAGTAGTGAGTCTGATCTACATTCTTTATGACAGCGTCGTACTAAGGAACACCGAGAACACATGTTCAGCCTACAACCGGTGAGTACAAAATGCTGTATTAAACACAGAAACAAAACTACGAGTCAGACTTTGTGAACAGACTTGACATATACTTCACTTCAGCTTCACGACCGACGTTACTTGTGACTCCACAATGACGCAAAGTTTGTATATATTTCTCCATGAGTTGTCTGTTTGCCTCTCGTCTCTTACCACACTAATCTACCAGTTTCTGATCTTATCCACTACAGTAAACAACTTCGAAAGCATCCAGTTGTCTGATGATGTTTGCTTTCCTTTGTATCACACTCACATTAGAACAACTTTGACGAAAAATCAATCATTAAAGTCTCTGGGACGCAACCAAGCAATTGGTTTGTCTGTAAAGTCTTAACTTTGTCTAGGTTGACTTCATCTAAGACAGATAATGCTGGAGTATACTGGGGCTTCAGGTGGCTCGGTAAACTCTTAATTTGATAACTTATTAACAATTCAAAAAGATTTTCTTTTTCTTGTTTTAATGTTAGCCATACATGTATACAGATATGAACAATGAATTGGAATCTCTTTTGTTATATGGAATGGTTCTCTTCAAATTTAGTATTCATAATATGATATACATTTCACATTAGAAGCAAAACACTTCAACGATAAGATCCAATTAAATATTTGAAATTATTTATGATCAGCCTACTGAACATCTTATTTTAGAATCACAATTTGAATATGAATTTGAGTCAGGATCAATTCGTGTCATTACATTAGAGGCTACACAGTAATATGACCATTATACTTCAGCACTCAAAACTGATGTAGATATTTGGAAATTTCCTTCGTATGTAGGATTGTCATGCATACGATTCCATTTGTGAAAAAAAGATTAATAACTGCCTATGTATATTAATGAGATAATTGATATTCATAGTCTGTCAATAGCTTTGTTCCACATATAACAAAGGTTTTAATGTAAGTAGTTTTTTCACGTCTGCCTTTTTCAAAAGCAGCTTTTTTTCTATGTCTTCAAACAAAAGTAGATTCATCTTATTTTCTCCCTGCTCTTTCATCTCTTTACCTTCCTTTCATGATGTATTTCTGTATTCGACCTGGAAATATTTTGTTCCGTGTCTACAGCTTTCGAAATATAGACCAGTCATGTGGCCCTCCAGTCGACCAGACACAAACACAAAATAATGGTTTTCGTTTTTCTCCGACGTCCTCACGTCTGGCGACCCGACCATCAGGATCAACCAACCAACAACACCTCTGGTACAAAATTTCTATCTTGATATATTAAGAGAAAAAATATAAAAGAAACAGACTATAGGATAGAGTGGTCACAACCTCCCAGCCATCACGAGGGGCTATGAAGAACATGGTGCAAATTAGTCTTCATAAAATTATCGGTAAATATTCCTGCTTACATCTGGTAGATCTACATAAACAAAACAAAGAATCCATTTCACAACCCACATCCCGAACAAGGAACACCGTCTTAACATACAACAACTTGATACAAATAAAAACTACAAATTAGCATACCATTATGAGAACAAAACGTGTGCAGATTTACACAACCCCAGTTCATTAGCACAACGAAGAGTATATGGAGGGAACACTAGTGCCTCTGCATCTCTCTCTCTCTCTCTCTCTCTCTCTCTCTCTCTCTCTCTCTCTCTCTCTCTCTCTCTCTCTCTCTCTCTCTCTCTCTCTCTCGTCTCTTGTCTTTCTCCAGTTCCTCAGTTCCACGTTCCTCCTTTCGCCCCTCTTGACTATGTCTCATTTTCCCGATGCGTATCTACCTCTGGCCTCTTCTCTCCTCTTTCAACCGCCTTGTTCCATCTTTCGATATTTCCCTTCGTCTCCTTACCGCTCCCTCCGCGCTCTCCCTGGCCCTAGCTTCCTCCTCCTCCTTCACACTTTACCTCCGTCTTACGACAAAGTCCCGCAGTGACGCCCCTGGCGGGGAATTATTCAGTGTTCTAACTGTATCTCCCTGCCACGACCCCCGCCCACCAAACACTACCAGACAAGCTAACCTGTTTTGGTGAGATATTTCCTCAGGTCTTATGCTTCTTCTGGGATTTTGGTAATCTCAGAGAAAAATGCAATTGACGTCATTAATAATCACGCCTCAAACACTTTCGTTTATGTATATATCTTAAGAGACGTATCCCATATTTTGGGACGTAGGTAATGACATGCTCATAAAAACGTTTGTTTAGGTATACTTTACACTGTGAGAGCACGAGCTGAACATACGTCATAACTCATGGATTGTTCCTGGGCACGAGGGACGGCATGTGCTAACCTCTGCTAACCCGAGGATGAGAGGCGAACGCTTGGGAGGTGAAAAAATAGCAGTGTGAGCTGCTGGTGCTGGAGGGCGATAACCCGGGACGATCCCAGCACACTGGTGAGTAAACTGGATGGTCGTTATGGGATGGGTAGCGGTGCGGCCAGGGGGAGAGGAGGGGAAGTAGATGGCTAAGGGATCTGTGGGGAGAGGAGAGGAGGGGAGAGGAGAGGAGGGGAGAGGAGAGGAGGGGAGAGGAGACGAAAATTAAGGGAGGAGGCTTGGGTGTTTGAGGGTTATATTGTATGGGACAGAAAATGGGTTCCATGTAATAATAATGTTCTGTTGGAAAAATATTTGATATTCATCAGGATTTTCAACCTGCTTGTGGAACGTACACGTGAGAGAGAGAGAGAGAGAGAGAGAGAGAGAGAGAGAGAGAGAGAGAGAGAGAGAGAGAGAGAGAGAGAGAGAGAGAGAGAGAGAGAGAGAGAGAGAGAGAGAGAGAGAACACATATAACGAAAATTAATTCACGTGTGACCATAATACAGTCTGGGCTTCACATCTGAGGAACAATTGGTCAAATTATTATAACATTTGGGAGATGAGCAAATCAGTAGCACGACAACTACTGGTGGAAGGTGTCAGTCATAGTGTCTGGGTTTGTCATTAATGATTCTGTAAAGTCTACCACATAAATCGTGGCGCCGGAAAATGAGCGGTTGGTGATTTAAAAAAAAAAATCATAGTATTTAATTACTCCTTTTATTGCAGAAGCTGACTAAACCTAACTTTGCCGGTGCAAATTTTTTTCCTCGAGAGCTGCCGATGCAACAGTTTTGTTTCAGAACTTCAAGAAGTGCAGTCTGATACCCTCAAGAACTACCATGAACGCTATATCATCAGGAACTCTGCCGAGCCTTTCCTTCACGAAGAACTGCTAACACAACGAAGACCTCCTGCCAGTGCAACACGTCCTTCACGGCTTCCTGCTACCACAACATCTTCTCCTGTACGATCCATGGATCTAGTCACCTCATGATTCTGACTACGATCATACTCAGCCATGCTTCCGTCCTATATGTATATGTATTACTAAATATAGATATACCTTCATCTTTACGATAAAGCGAAAGAAAATCCCTCTTAATGGAGCTTTCCCCGACACTACAGACGTAGAAGACATTCAAGTGACGTGACCAGAAAAGAAATTAGTAAAGTTGTGTGTGTCTTAAGCTCGTACCACTGAAGAGTTTCAAAAATATGGCCCATTAAAACGAATCACCTTCGCTTGAGCACCAACTTGGGGCAACCCAAACAGACAACTTGAACAATGTCGAGATTACAGGAAGGCGTCTCATTCTGCCAAGATCCTGTACCGTTGTGATAAAATGGATGGCACACAGATACGACCCCTCAGGCTGCAAACATCAATCAGAGCCAAGCTCAGTGTCTGACCTGATCTGGTACGTAACGCAGCTGATGAATGAACAGTGGAGTACAGAGAATCCGGGGATATGAACAGAAGCCCATTGAACGAGAGGAAAATAAGCGAGAGAGAGAGAGAGAGAGAGAGAGAGAGAGAGAGAGAGAGAGAGAGAGAGAGAGAGAGAGAGAGAGAGAGAGAGAGAGAGAGAGAGAGAGAGAGAGAGAGAGAGAGAGAGAGAGAGAGAGAGAGAGAGGTTAGAGTGAAATGAGCTACCATCATCTGAGGAGGGATAAAGAAAATCAACCCAATGAGGAGGAACTGGCGCAGCTGAGGAAGTACAGAGTTTATTTCAAATGTCGTAAACAAAATGCCATGACTCTGACAGAGGCAACAGTAAATATGGATTAACGAAATCGAATCTGTAAAAAGTGGGAATAATTTGGGAAGATTAACAACGCCACGACACGGCGTCGGAGTGGGGAGCTAATCAAAGAAGAGTAATACGGGTAACCCCAGGCAGCAGGTGTGACGACAGTCTGACATCATTCAACCGAGACAAGGATCACAAACTGCAGATTAGAACGCACGCAAGGACGAGGGAACGAAGACATGACTGACTTCCGTCTTCGAATATTGGCTTAAGATGAATTTGATGAAGAATGTTATTAGTTCGCTAAGAATTCTAATATAATAAAATTTTGGGTGAGTTAGCAAATTAGGTTTTTCCTTCGGATAAACAAATGAAGGGCAATTGGTATGATTGGGTGATTGGCATAAGAGGGTAGTTAGTGTTTAAGGGTAGATGGATGGAAGGGTAGTCTACATCTCTTCCAGAAACTTGAACTACAGGGAATTAATCTTGCGAGAGTAGTAAGTTCTACCAACCTGTACAGCTGGTACTGGGAGACTGAAGGACGGGAGATTCAAACTCTTAGACGCCAAACTCGGCTCACCAGAGATCCCTGTGTCTGTTGTGAGGGTCAATAGTGATCAGAGAATAAAGTTCACGGTGTTCATATGGACGTAAATAAACACAATTCCGCCTATCTGTAAACATCACACAAGGGTCAACAAACTAATCCCAAAGACCTGATGATCATCCAGTCTGATTTAACAAAAGACTGGGTCAGACTCTCAACGCTGGAACGATATGTTTGGACGATTGAATTCTAACATAGATCAGCTCCATCCTCGAATAACGGCTCAGGATTGATGAAAGGATCTAGCAAAGCCCATGATTGAAAACTGAGGATTCAAACCTACAGTTTAAAGCTTGTAGAGGCAAACGAAATATATTCAGCAACAATTGACACACATGGAGACCGTTGTAACTATTTCTCTCATCTAGAGTCAGGAAGGTTACAGCAAGTGAAACACGATTCTACTGCTTACATATGATGGCCCTTTAAAAAGCTCTGTTCCTTTGTGCACCAAAATCCCAGTGGAAGTTTCAGAGAGCCAAGAATGATAAGTACATTCCCAAGTATTAACTCTTATTTCTGTTGCTGGAAGCCATCATGTTGTTTGATTCTCTTTTGTCGCATTATATCCTAAAACATTAACCAATTTGGAAAATGAAAGAACAATAAGAGCCTTTCAGATTCCAGACAGGAAAAAGTCCAACATGTGATATTGGATCTCAGGAGACTAGGAAAAACCTAGGGTGTCCTGGAGGACACGGCTCCCATGGGCGTGAGCAATACTGGAATAAAACACAGGAAATGAAGGCTGTCACTCAGCCAACTTCCGCCTACATTCACGACACAATAAGGGATACAATTTTCCTTGCCGAGGGAGGAGACCAAACTGATCCTCTTACCCAGATAATGTTTGTGGCCTCGCACGGAGTCTACCTTGCCAGTCCTGGCTTTTAAGAGCTTATTTTTTCTCTGGTAGAAACGACACAGTTTGAGTCTATAGTGCAACGATGGAGGTTGCCTTGCTTTTGTCAGCAGCATTCAACTATTTTTTTAATCTGTGTGTGTATGTGTGTGTGTGTGTGTTGGGGGGGGGGGGGGGCAAAGACAGCATTTTTTTTCCCCCTTTGACTGTCCGTTGGGAAGGGATGGGATCCTAATGTTTGGGACTCTGAAATCCTTTTATCCCTGCACAGAACACATGAACAGACGGAGCTTATCATTGATCTCGGGGAATAATTGGTTGTGTGGAGAGGCACCAGATATAGGCCATGGTGTATGCCTCATAAATATATATACAGAGAGAGTATGTGTCCGTGAGTGCCTGTCTGTCTGTCTGTCTGTCTGTCTGTATGTTTGTATGCACAGTATGATAAAGAGATGGTGCATAGATTCAAGGTTAAGAGACGGAACATAACACAAAAATAGAAATCACACACACACACACACACACACGGCGTCTGCCTCGGCCACTTGTGACTCGCTGTTCCTCTCCCTCGGGAAAACAACCTAATTACTACTTGCTAATGGCTCTGGAGCGCCGTTTCTTAAGTACTTCCGGACACTTTAATTTGGAGCACCGAGAATAAAAGCACATCTAGACTGAAGTTAACTGAATGGTAAGTGTTTCCATGCCCTTACGTGTGGGTGTTTACGGTGAGAGTATAGAGGTGACGGTCTTCGGTACACGTTTTACTTTAGGTCTTTCATAAGTGCTTCCACGAACACGTAGTTCAGTGGTTTCGGTCGGATGTTAATCATGCACTGGTGTACACCACTAAGTGAACCTTTACAATTCTCTGAAACATATTTCTGAAGTGTTCCTAGAAGTTGTCATTTCACTAGTGGGTGTATGAGAGGGAGCACAGCAGCACCAGCTGTGAGAGGGGACATATCACCAGCTGTGAGAGGGGACACATCACCAACGAGAGGGGACACATCACCAGCTGTAGTGACGGCTCGTGGTACCACAGCCAACCGTCCTTACCACCAGACCTTCTCATTGATCTCTGAACTACAGTCAGCCCGCATGGACTCTCTCTCTCTCTCTCTCTCTCTCTCTCTCTCTCTCTCTCTCTCTCTCTCTCTCTCTCTCTCTCTCTCTCATTCATTAGTTTCTAGATCTCTTCTATTCTTTTCATTAGAATCACAAGCTGTGTTGGACCTAATGTATCTCCACTTGAGGAGCCTCCTCTGGTATAGACATTTCGTGGTTCTGAATGATGCAGTTTACCTTCTATCAGTATGACAAAGCCAGTGTGTGGGTGGCAGCAGCATCGTGCAGCAGGCAGTGCTGTGCTTGGCACTGCGGCAGTACCGGGCGTTGGTGTAATGTCTCCTACAAGGGTTCGGGTCTGTCCTCTCCCTCACCATGACATCACACCTCTCCCATTGTTACTGTCACTATAGATTACTGTTATCATAGGTGATCTGGGGTCAGTATTCTGGGGGAAAGTCAAATGATCGTAACAACTAATATAATTTTGTCTCTTTTAGGCTTATAAAGTCTCTGATCCTATGCAAAAACTATTCAACTGCCAGTTATGCTACTGTAGAAAACATTTCCGCTCATGACTAAAATGTCCGGGACGTTTGCAAGGTCTTGATACAAGAAATTCCTACTCCACTCTGAGAAAAGTATGATCTTAACTCATCCGTAAATTCGAATACTTTTCCTGCCCTCATTTTCCTGCTAATTATCCTCAGATGAGGACAAAAGTTTTCAACCCAGCGTCCCAGAGCTGATACCACTCGACCATGCTACATATTGCTCGACCCCTGGGGGTCTTGTGTACACAAATGGTTATTGGTGCAGAGAAGAAACTCATGTGTTTATTGTGTATTGTTGGAGGTGAGTGGGAGACGTGAACACTGTGAAGGGAACTTCTCTCATCCAGCAGGAAATTTAATCTTTACCACAAACATATCCTGAATTGAAAAAAGTAAACAATCGTATTCCTTGTTTGCCATGTCGTCTGAATGGAAGGAACTTTGTTTACTTACTTTTGTGTATAGTGTATTGTTTTCTGTGTGTGGCATTGTTGAAGGCAGTGCGGGGGCGGGGATAGACTGCGTCTAGGACTGGAGGGGTGGTGTTCCTACAGGAATTAAAAATATTCTTATTGTTTGGGTAGAGGTTGGAGGTCAGCTGAAGTTTGTGCTTGCCTCGTCTTTGTCCTACAAAGGTTCTTAAAACAATGATACATCAAGCTGTTTTGTGCCCGCAGGAACCAGCATGATTGGATTGTCCGCCCTTTTCATAAAGATACCAGCGTATACAGGGGAAGCCAAACACTATTCCACACACGAAATGAACATACGTATGGATCTGTGCTCAAAAAAAAAAAAAAAAGTAGAGAAAACGAATTTGTTAATCATCATATTTAGTGAGGAATGAGATTAAAGAGATAAGTCCATCAATAACTCTGTCAAAAACAACAACAAAAATGTATTGTAAAAGATTATTTTAAGTGTAATGACTTACCACACTCGACCTAGGAAGTAGGTGTGGTATGTGCTGTGACGCAATAAACGGTTCAGAAATTCTAGTAGTGTAACACACAGCGACCTGATGGAGGTCCCCTGCAGTACACATCTTAGGTATAGTCGCCCCCTGGTCAGGAAGGAGCCAGCGTCGCTTTGTAACCAATATACCCAAGTTATGGGGCAGTTAAACGTGTGGGTAAACATCGTCGCCTTGCCCATGACTCGCTGACACACTCTCAACCTTCCTGTTCGGCATTTTAGTGTTGAGTTGAGATGCTTGTACTACGTAATGTGACTGAGTGTGGGTGTCATGTTGTGGTGAAGACTAGAGTGCTTTCTCGTGTAGCCCTCCAGCACTATTGCCAACTCTCCCTCACACACACACACACACACACGTGTATATATATATATATATATATATATATATATATATATATATATATATATATATATATATATACAGTATCTATATACTTGTACGTACACGAACACAAAAACAAAATTTCCCGGTGCGCTTTATTACGTACCAACAAAATCTCCCGAGGCCCACTTACGGGTTGCCTCTCGTTGAAACCTCACAGAGTTGATCTAAAGGAAACCTCAGTGTCAGTTATCACATCGTGGCGGTAGCACCTGCCGTCCGTGCGTCAGGGAGCAGACAGGATTAGACTAACTAGGAGGGTCTCTAACATACCCATAACTTTCACCAGTTTCCTCCAGACCCACACATACCAATTTGCCTCACATCCTCCAAATTAGCCACAGCTCTCGCCACCTTACAGGCAGAATGGGTGGGTAGCTTCATTGATTGGTGTGTTGGCAATTAGCATCCGCACACCAGCAGACATCAGCCGCTCGCTTGGGGTGTCCTGCCTTGCACAGCTGGTCCAGGTGCTGAATTTTGTACCTTGTCTGACTCAGGGTGACTCCCGGGGTACGATCATCCTTGGCAGGCAGGACGAAGCTTGTATGAGGCAAACTGACCGCCTTACTTTCCAGTGATAATATTCAAACGCACATGTGTATCTCACGTTGCAGGTAGTTCTTGTGGCGAGTTGTCCGTATAGCCTACCACTGCCATGCAACCCAGCCAAGTGGGTTACCTCCCGAGTTCAAATTCTAGTTGATGTTAGATTCAGACCTAGTCTTCCCTCACCTACTTCTACAGTTTCTCGATTTCAGCCAACTTAAGATTCACCAAGGCTCCTCAACAGAATAGGAGACTGCCTTCAGAACCGTCTGGGATTACCGCTTGGACATGATTCTACATCGAACGTCTTGAGATCCAGCTCCTCACAGTCACATCTTATGACCTTCCCTCACTTGAGGTATAGCTCGATGATAGCAACAGTAATCGTAACCGCAGTGTTAAGTGACAACATTTTTAAGACCATCCCACCAACAGCCGCAAGCAAGTGTTCAGAACATTGCAGTGACTCTCTTTCATCGAATGTCGAGTACATGTGCATCAAGTCAATCAGGAGGAGGAAGTCATTAGCTATACGTGACATCATTGGCCGGTGCCTTGATATTATATAATATCATTTCAGAAGAGCCTCACTTGCATCCTGGATCGAGATGTCTGATGCACAAAGGGAGAGAAAAGAAAGACAGAGATAAGGTTTTCCCGTTCAATCTCAACCTTTATGTTATCATCTTTTGTTACACAGTCGACCTTCCTTTCAAGTCTCCCAAGTCTAAACACTGAGGCTTGGCCAATATAGGGTCGGGGAAAAGGAGGGAGAGGGAAGAAGGAATGTGCATTGGATATTCTCCCATCGGCCTATAAAAGATTCAATGCATGATTGGTAGTATGTCTGGCTCCGACGTCTGGGTGATGGGGACCCAGGAGTACCTGGTTCCTTTCGTCAGAAAAAAAAAAAAAAAGACTCCCAGGAGTGTCATGTGGTAGGAGAGGTTTTTAGGAGGGGAGGAGCAGGAGAGCGGGGCAAGAGCCGCGGATGAGATTGGAAAGGTTAGAGGTGGAGTTGTGAATGGATGAGGGAGAGGAATGGGTAATAATTCCTAGGATCAGGAGTAAATGAGAGAGGTGAGATTGAGATAAACATTTGTTATCGTGAAGGAAGAGGGTATGGATTGGACATTTAATACAAAGCACTGACTGACTCCACGAGCATCATGTCCAAGTATGGCACCGTCATGGTTAAAGTGAGAAGCGGTCGTGCTCTTGGGTTGTACCGTCGTGCTCAAGGGTCACACAGTCGTGCTCTTGGGTCGTACCGTCGTGCTCAAGGGTCACACAGTCGTGCTCAAGGGTCGTACCGTCAGGCGCAAGGGTCGTACCGTCGTGCTCAAGGGATGTGCTGTCGTCGTAGTCGTGTGTGTAGGTGGCCAAAATTGCAAGTCAGTCCGGGAGCACGTATGAGTGGGAGAAATTAAGAGTTAGCATCTTTAACAACCATTTAACAACGACTCGCAGCGTGGAGCAGCTTTACCTATCAAAACCCCAACAGAAGGCACAGCAAACTAGTGTTTGCAAACGAGAAGCATTCAGAGCCAAGGCACAGTACCTGGGGAGGGGAATCTTCATTCCACTTGAGAACGTTTGGTACGCCATTCCGACAAATAAAACCCCAAATTAAGAGGTGATCTAAAATTGATATAGGAAAATTTTCGTCTTCTCATTTCCGCCCTCGTAATGCAATACAATGAATACCATTTCACCGCCTGAGTGCACCCAGTTACGTAATAGAAGGCTGTTACCAGCACCACCTGAGGCTGGGTACATTTTCACTTGAACTTTACCGAGTTCGATATCTAATATACCAGAGAAAACCGTACGTCAAAACCTTTCAGCCACAAAATTCCCAGAGAGAAATGTAAAGAATCTTCTCTTTTGCCGTATATTTTATGATGTTTTCTTGTCAGACTTACACTACAGTGGTTAGTCATTCTCCATGTTCTACTAACAGTGGTGTTCAGCGATGATTGAAATTCTTGATAACAAGAAATTGCTTACACGTACGACATTTTGTAGTGAGACACAGCGACATTAATCAGACCTTCAGTGGTGTGTTTACAGACCAGACCTTTAAAGGAATAAAGATCTTAGGAAGAAAAGAAGATGAAGGAAGGAAGAGTTCCACAGCTTCGCTGTTCGAGGGATGATAGGATTATGTGACGGTCAAAGAGGAAAAGATCTACGCTGATGTACACCGAGACACGAGTGGGAACCAACCTTTATCAGTCTTTCAATCTTTGAATCCAAGGTAAACCCCATAATATTGTATGAGGGAAGCTATAAGCTATATCTGATGTGTGTGTGTGTGTGTGTCTGTTTGAAACTATCATCAACCATGCTAATAAAAAGAAACAACTGATATTGTAAAACGCATACTTAAAAAAGAAATATGAATAATCAGTTACATCAATTACCACCCCTAACGGTGAAATCTGATGTGTGCACAAAAATACAATAATGTTTGTGATCTCACTTCAAGATAACGCTGAAACTTTTGCAATGAATACCTAAAATTCCAGTGTACCATCACCCGCTTGCTGAGTAAAACTAACGTGGTCTTAAGTGAAACTTGAAATTTCCTAAATTCATTAAAGTCCACTCCAATTGCCTTTAAACCCTTAAAAGACTCGCCCTTTCTGTTATTGATACGTCCAAACTTTCTGTTATTACCATGTCCAAACTGTCTCATATTATCGTGTTCAAACTTGCTGTCGGGTATGTATATATCTTTATTATCAACGATTATAACTTTAAAAGCAATATTCAGATCGATATTTTTATACTAGACTTTAATATATATCGAAGAATGATTCTTCAGTCAAGTAATTATATAAGTATGCAGGTTTAGTAGGTAAGCAAGTGGTTATTGAAAAGATAAATATGATATGTTCAGACCCTGATCAACTGAGGGGACTTCTACCTCATTTGCTGGGATTCGTCCTTGGTTGATTCTTCCTTCTGGTACGATTCTTCTTCCTCTTGGGGAAATTCATCTCCAGTGTAAATTCTTCTACCGCCTGGGGAGATTTCTCTACCACCTGGAGAGATTCCTCTACTGCCTGGTGAGATTCCTCTACCACCTGGGGAGATTCCTCTACCACCTGGGGAGATTCCTCTATTGCCTGGGGAGAGTCTTCTACCACCTGGGGAGATTCCTTTACCAACTGAGGAGATTCCGCTACAGCCTGGGGAGACTCTTTTACCGCCTGGGGAGACTCTTCTACCGCCTGGGGAGTGTCTTGCACCACCTTGGGAGAGTCTTCTACCGACATGGGAGAGTCTTCTACTACCAAGGGAGAGTCTTCCACCACCTGGGGAGAGCCTTCCACCACCTGGGGAGAGCCTTCCACCACCTGGGGAGAGTCTTCCACAACCTGGGGAGAGTCTTCCACCACCCGGTGAGAGTCTTCTTCCACCTGAGTAGAGTCTTCATCCACCTGAGGAGATTCTTCTATCACATGGGGAGATTGTTCTACCACCAAGGGAGAGTCTTCCACCGCTTGAGGAGATTCTTCTACCCCCTGGGGAGAGTCTTCCACCACCTGGGAAGAGTCTTCCACCACATGAGGAGAGTCTCCTACTATCTGTTTCCTCACAGCGACGAGCTTTGCCTCGACGCATTGCAAGAGTATGTTGAAGACCCATAGTCCGAGTATCAATTTCACCACCCACATCACCACAGCTATAACCACTGTACGGATGGCCTGTTGAGCAAGACTGATCGCATCCTCCACCCTCCTCTGCAGAAGTTGTACACGAGAACGAGCTGGGTCTTGCACAATCCACTTGGTAGGATTAATATGGCGAGAAAACGCTGACACTCGCCTGAGCAACGACACTTCTCTCATAGCCTGTAATTTTGCCATCAAGAGACGGAGGGCCACCTGCACCCTCGACAGCACTTGAACAACAGCAAAACGAACTGATTCTTGCATCCTCCACTTGACAGGAAGGATATGGCGAGGGAACGCCGCCACTCGCCTGAGCAGCGACACTTCTCTCATAGCCTGTGATTTTCCCATCAAGTCGCGGAGGACCAAGGTGTTCCTTACTCCATAGTAGAAGGAGATGATCGTGTCCACCACCGGGAAAAATGGTTTGGGGAAGTAGACGGGCAAGCTCAAGGGCTTGGATATAAGATTGCCGATCACCGGGAGGTACAGGCCATGAGTACGCACGTGTTCCACACGCAGGGAGGAGGAGAGTCTCTCAGTCTCGGCCAACAACGCCGGGTTTACGTAGTACTCCAAGAAGAACAGGCATGCCACGGACACCGCGATAATAATCAGGGCTCGGACAATTTTATGCATGATGAAAGATTTATTTACGAAATGTATATTAGAAGATGGTGTATCTGTAAGAGTAAATTAATGATTCATGATACAAATGATATTTTGGCGAAAAGTGATATGAAGATGTGTTTGTGAAGACTAGAGTGAAGATGTGTTGATGAAAAGTAGAGTAAAGATATGTTGGTGAAAGGAAAGGTGAAGATGTGTTGATGGAGGGGATAGTGAAGATGTGTTGATGAAAGATAGAGAGAAGAGATGTTGGTGGACGGTGCAATGAAAATGTGCTCGTGGAGGGTAAAACAAAATATGATTGTTATTGTTGGAGGGTAGTGAAGATGTGTTGATGGAGGGAAAAATGGAGATCTGTTGGTGGAAGGTAGAGGGAAGATGTGTTGGTGAAGGGTAGAGTGAAGATTTGGTGGTGGAGGGCATACTGAAGATGTGTTGGTGGAGAGTGTAGTAACGTTGTGTTGATGGAGGGTAGGGTGTTGGTGAAGGGTAAAGTGGAGATTTGTTAGTGGATGGTAGAGTGAAGATGTGTTGGTGCAGGGTAGAGTGAAGATGTGTTAGTGGAGCGTGTAGTGACGATGTGTTGATGGAGGGTAGAGTAAGGATATGTTGCTGGAGTGTGTAGTGAAGATGTATTGATGGAGGCTGAGTGAAGCTAGCGTAGTCTTAAGTGAAACTTGAATTTCTCCAAAATCATTGTAATCTGCTTTAATTGCCTTAAAACCCTTAAAAGAATTGCCCTTTCTAATATGTCCAAACTTTCTATTATTACCATGTCCAAACTTTTTACTAATTGTATATTAGGAGATATTGTATCTGAAACAGTTAAACAAGGATTGATGAAACGAAAGATTTTCTTGGCGAAAGGTGAGATGAAGATGTGTTGGTTGAGACTAGAGTGAAGATGTGTTGGTGAAAAGTAGAGTGAAGATGTGTTGGTGAAAGGTAAGGTGAAGATGTGTTGTGGAGGGGATAGTGAAGACGTGTTGATGAAAGATAGGGTGAAGACATGTTGGTGGACGGTGCAATGAAGATGTGCTCGTGGAGGGTAAAACAAAATATGATTGTGATTGTTGGAGGATAGTGAAGATGTGTTGATGGAGGGAAAAATGAAGATCTGTTGGTGGAAGGTAGAGTGAAGATCTTTTGGTGGAGGGTAGAGTGAAGATTTGTTGGTAGAAGGCATACTGGAGATGTGTTATTGAGTGTGTAGTGACGATGTGTTGATGGATGGTAGAGTGTTGGTGGAGGGTAGAGTGAAGAGGTGTTGGTGAAGGGTAGAGTGAAGATGTGTTGGTGCAGGGTAGAGTGAAGATGTGTTGGTGGAGGGCATAGTGAAGATGTGTTGGTGGAGTGTGTAGTGACGATGTGTTGGTGGAGGGTAGAGTGAAGATGTGTTTGTTGAGTGTGTAGTGAAGATATATTGATGGAGGCTTAGTGAAACTAACGTGGTCATAAGTGAATCTTGAAATTCCCTAAATTCATTAAAATCTACTCCAATTGCCTTAAAACCCTTAAAAGAATTGCCCTTTCTGTATCTGAAACAGTGAAATAATGATTGATGAAAGGAAAGACTCTTTTAGCGAAAGGTGTGTTGGTGGAGGCTAGAGTGAAGTTGTGTTGGTGAAAAGTAGAGTGAAAATATGTTGGTGAAAGGTAAGGTGATGATGTGTTGCTGGAGAGGATAGTGAAGATGTGTTGATGAAAGATAGGGTGAAGACATGTTAGTGGACGGTGTAATGAAGCTGTGCTCGTGGAGGGTAAAACAAAATATGATTGTGAACGTTGGAGGGTAGTGAAGATGTGTTGATGGAGGGAAAAGTGAAGATTTGTTGGTGGAAGGTAGAGTGAAGATCTGCTGGTGGAGGGTAGAGTTAAGATGTCTTTGTTGGTGGAGAGTAGAGTGAAGACATGTTGGTGGAGAGCATAGTGAAGATGTGTTGGTGGAGTGTGTATTGACGATGCGCTGATGGAGAGTAGACAGGTGACGTGTTTGTGGAGGGTAGAGAGAAGATGTATTGGTGGAGTGTGTCGTGACGATGTGTTGCTGAAGGGTAGGGTGAAGATGTGTTGGTGGAGTGTGTATTAAGGATGTATTGATGGAGGCTGAGTGAAACTAACGTGGTCTTAAGTGAAACTTGAAATTTCCTTAATTCATTAAAGTCTACTCCAATTGACTTTAAACCCTTAAAAGACTCGCCCTTTCTGTTATTGATACGAACAAATTTCTGTTATTACCATGTCCAAACTGTCTCATATTATCGTGTTCAAACTTGCTGTCGGGTATGTATATCTCTTTATTATCAACGATTATAACTTTAAAAGCAATATTCAGATCGATATTTTTATACTAGACTTTAATATATATCGAAGAATGATTCTTCAGTCAAGTAATTATATAAGTATGCAGGTTTAGTAGGTAAGCAAGTGGTTATTGAAAAGATAAATATGATATGTTCAGACCCTGATCAACTGAGGGGACTTCTACCTCATTTGCTGGGATTCGTCCTTGGTTGATTCTTCCTTCTGGTACGATTCTTCTTCCTCTTGGGGAAATTCATCTCCAGTGTAAATTCTTCTACCGCCTGGGGAGATTTCTCTACCACCTGGAGAGATTCCTCTACTGCCTGGTGAGATTCCTCTACCACCTGGGGAGATTCCTCTACCACCTGGGGAGATTCCTCTATTGCCTGGGGAGAGTCTTCTACCACCTGGGGAGATTCCTTTACCAACTGAGGAGATTCCGCTACAGCCTGGGGAGACTCTTTTACCGCCTGGGGAGACTCTTCTACCGCCTGGGGAGTGTCTTGCACCACCTTGGGAGAGTCTTCTACCGACATGGGAGAGTCTTCTACTACCAAGGGAGAGTCTTCCACCACCTGGGGAGAGCCTTCCACCACCTGGGGAGAGCCTTCCACCACCTGGGGAGAGTCTTCCACAACCTGGGGAGAGTCTTCCACCACCCGGTGAGAGTCTTCTTCCACCTGAGTAGAGTCTTCATCCACCTGAGGAGATTCTTCTATCACATGGGGAGATTCTTCTACCACATGGGGAGATTCTTCTACCACCAAGGGAGAGTCTTCCACCGCTTGAGGAGATTCTTCTACCCCCTGGGGAGAGTCTTCCACCACCTGGGAAGAGTCTTCCACCACATGAGGAGAGTCTCCTACTATCTGTTTCCTCACAGCGACGAGCTTTGCCTCGACGCATTGCAAGAGTATGTTGAAGACCCATAGTCCGAGTATCAATTTCACCACCCACATCACCACAGCTATAACCACTGTACGGATGGCCTGTTGAGCAAGACTGATCGCATCCTCCACCCTCCTCTGCAGAAGTTGTACACGAGAACGAGCTGGGTCTTGCACAATCCACTTGGTAGGATTAATATGGCGAGAAAACGCTGACACTCGCCTGAGCAACGACACTTCTCTCATAGCCTGTAATTTTGCCATCAAGAGACGGAGGGCCACCTGCACCCTCGACAGCACTTGAACAACAGCAAAACGAACTGATTCTTGCATCCTCCACTTGACAGGAAGGATATGGCGAGGGAACGCCGCCACTCGCCTGAGCAGCGACACTTCTCTCATAGCCTGTGATTTTCCCATCAAGTCGCGGAGGACCAAGGTGTTCCTTACTCCATAGTAGAAGGAGATGATCGTGTCCACCACCGGGAAAAATGGTTTGGGGAAGTAGACGGGCAAGCTCAAGGGCTTGGATATAAGATTGCCGATCACCGGGAGGTACAGGCCATGAGTACGCACGTGTTCCACACGCAGGGAGGAGGAGAGTCTCTCAGTCTCGGCCAACAACGCCGGGTTTACGTAGTACTCCAAGAAGAACAGGCATGCCACGGACACCGCGATAATAATCAGGGCTCGGACAATTTTATGCATGATGAAAGATTTATTTACGAAATGTATATTAGAAGATGGTGTATCTGTAAGAGTAAATTAATGATTCATGATACAAATGATATTTTGGCGAAAAGTGATATGAAGATGTGTTTGTGAAGACTAGAGTGAAGATGTGTTGATGAAAAGTAGAGTAAAGATATGTTGGTGAAAGGAAAGGTGAAGATGTGTTGATGGAGGGGATAGTGAAGATGTGTTGATGAAAGATAGAGAGAAGAGATGTTGGTGGACGGTGCAATGAAAAAGTGCTCGTGGAGTGTAAAACAAAATATGATTGTTATTGTTGGAGGGTAGTGAAGATGTGTTGATGGAGGGAAAAATGGAGATCTGTTGGTGGAAGGTAGAGGGAAGATGTGTTGGTGAAGGGTAGAGTGAAGATTTGGTGTTGGAGGGCATACTGAAGATGTGTTGGTGGAGAGTGTAGTAACGTTGTGTTGATGGAGGGTAGGGTGTTGGTGAAGGGTAAAGTGGAGATTTGTTAGTGGATGGTAGAGTGAAGATGTGTTGGTGCAGGGTAGAGTGAAGATGTGTTAGTGGAGTGTGTAGTGACGATGTGTTGATGGAGGGTAGAGTAAGGATATGTTGCTGGAGTGTGTAGTGAAGATGTATTGATGGAGGCTGAGTGAAGCTAGCGTGGTCTTAAGTGAAACTTGAATTTCTCCAAAATCATTGTAATCTGCTTTAATTGCCTTAAGACCCTTAAAAGAATTGCCCTTTCTAATATGTCCAAACTTTCTATTATTACCATGTCCAAACTTTTTACTAATTGTATATTAGGAGATATTGTATCTGAAACAGTTAAACAAGGATTGATGAAACGAAAGATTTTCTTGGCGAAAGGTGAGATGAAGATGTGTTGGTTGAGACTAGAGTGAAGATGTGTTGGTGAAAAGTAGAGTGAAGATGTGTTGGTGAAAGGTAAGGTGAAGATGTGTTGTGGAGGGGATAGTGAAGACGTGTTGATGAAAGATAGGGTGAAGACATGTTGGTGGACGGTGCAATGAAGATGTGCTCGTGGAGGGTAAAACAAAATATGATTGTGATTGTTGGAGGATAGTGAAGATGTGTTGATGGAGGGAAAAATGAAGATCTGTTGGTGGAAGGTAGAGTGAAGATCTTTTGGTGGAGGGTAGAGTGAAGATTTGTTGGTAGAAGGCATACTGGAGATGCGTTATTGAGTGTGTAGTGACGATGTGTTGATGGATGGTAGAGTGTTGGTGGAGGGTAGAGTGAAGAGGTGTTGGTGAAGGGTAGAGTGAAGATGTGTTGGTGCAGGGTAGAGTGAAGATGTGTTGGTGGAGGGCATAGTGAAGATGTGTTGGTGGAGTGTGTAGTGACGATGTGTTGGTGGAGGGTAGAGTGAAGATGTGTTTGTTGAGTGTGTAGTGAAGATATATTGATGGAGGCTTAGTGAAACTAACGTGGTCTTAAGTGAAACTTGAAATTCCCTAAATTCATTAAAATCTACTCCAATTGCCTTAAAACCCTTAAAAGAATTGCCCTTTCTGTATCTGAAACAGTGAAATAATGATTGATGAAAGGAAAGACTCTTTTAGCGAAAGGTGTGTTGGTGGAGGCTAGAGTGAAGTTGTGTTGGTGAAAAGTAGAGTGAAAATATGTTGGTGAAAGGTAAGGTGATGATGTGTTGCTGGAGAGGATAGTGAAGATGTGTTGATGAAAGATAGGGTGAAGACATGTTAGTGGACGGTGTAATGAAGCTGTGCTCGTGGAGGGTAAAACAAAATATGATTGTGAACGTTGGAGGGTAGTGAAGATGTGTTGATGGAGGGAAAAGTGAAGATTTGTTGGTGGAAGGTAGAATGAAGATCTGCTGGTGGAGGGTAGAGTTAAGATGTCTTTGTTGGTGGAGAGTAGAGTGAAGACATGTTGGTGGAGAGCATAGTGAAGATGTGTTGGTGGAGTGTGTATTGACGATGCGCTGATGGAGAGTAGACAGGTGACGTGTTTGTGGAGGATAGAGAGAAGATGCATTGGTGGAGTGTGTCGTGACGATGTGTTGCTGAAGGGTAGGGTGAAGATGTGTTGGTGGAGTGTGTATTAAGGATGCATTGATGGAGGCTGAGTGAAACTAACGTGGTCTTAAGTGAAACTTGAAATTTCCTTAATTCATTAAAGTCTACTCCAATTGACTTTAAACCCTTAAAAGACTCGCCCTTTCTGTTATTGATACGAACAAATTTCTGTTATTACCATGTCCAAACTGTCTCATATTATCGTGTTCAAACTTGCTGTCGGGTATGTATATCTCTTTATTATCAACGATTATAACTTTAAAAGCAATATTCAGATCGATATTTTTATACTAGACTTTAATATATATCGAAGAATGATTCTTCAGTCAAGTAATTATATAAGTATGCAGGTTTAGTAGGTAAGCAAGTGGTTATTGAAAAGATAAATATGATATGTTCAGACCCTGATCAACTGAGGGGACTTCTACCTCATTTGCTGGGATTCGTCCTTGGTTGATTCTTCCTTCTGGGACGATTCTTCTTCCTCTTGGGGAAATTCATCTCCAGTGTAAATTCTTCTACCGCCTGGGGAGATTTCTCTACCACCTGGAGAGATTCCTCTACTGCCTGGTGAGATTCCTCTACCACCTGGGGAGATTCCTCTACCACCTGGGGAGAGTCTTCTACCACCTGGGGAGATTCCTTTACCAACTGAGGAGATTCCGCTACAGCCTGGGGAGACTCTTTTACCGCCTGGGGAGACTCTTCTACCGCCTGGGGAGTGTCTTGCACCACCTTGGGAAAGTCTTCTACCGACATGGGAGAGTCTTCTACTACCAAGGGAGAGTCTTCCACCACCTGGGGAGAGCCTTCCACCACCTGGGGAGAGCCTTCCACCACCTGGGGAGAGTCTTCCACAACCTGGGGAGAGTCTTCCACCACCCGGTGAGAGTCTTCTTCCACCTGAGTAGAGTCTTCATCCACCTGAGGAGATTCTTCTATCACATGGGGAGATTCTTCTACCACATGGGGAGATTCTTCTACCACCAAGGGAGAGTCTTCCACCGCTTGAGGAGATTCTTCTACCCCCTGGGGAGAGTCTTCCACCACCTGGGAAGAGTCTTCCACCACATGAGGAGAGTCTCCTACTATCTGTTTCCTCACAGCGACGAGCTTTGCCTCGACGCATTGCAAGAGTATGTTGAAGACCCATAGTCCGAGTATCAATTTCACCACCCACATCACCACAGCTATAACCACTGTACGGATGGCCTGTTGAGCAAGACTGATCGCATCCTCCACCCTCCTCTGCAGAAGTTGTACACGAGAACGAGCTGGGTCTTGCACAATCCACTTGGTAGGATTAATATGGCGAGAAAACGCTGACACTCGCCTGAGCAACGACACTTCTCTCATAGCCTGTAATTTTGCCATCAAGAGACGGAGGGCCACCTGCACCCTCGACAGCACTTGAACAACAGCAAAACGAACTGATTCTTGCATCCTCCACTTGACAGGAAGGATATGGCGAGGGAACGCCGCCACTCGCCTGAGCAGCGACACTTCTCTCATAGCCTGTGATTTTCCCATCAAGTCGCGGAGGACCAAGGTGTTCCTTACTCCATAGTAGAAGGAGATGATCGTGTCCACTACCGGGAAAAATGGTTTGGGGAAGTAGACGGGCAAGCTCAAGGGCTTGGATATAAGATTGCCGATCACCGGGAGGTACAGGCCATGAGTACGCACGTGTTCCACACGCAGGGAGGAGGAGAGTCTCTCAGTCTCGGCCAACAGCGCCGGGTTTACGTAGTACTCCAAGAAGAACAGGCATGCCACGGACACCGCGATAATAATCAGGGCTCGGACAATTTTATGCATGATGAAAGATTTATTTACGAAATGTATATTAGAAGATGGTGTATCTGTAAGAGTAAATTAATGATTCATGATACAAATGATATTTTGGCGAAAAGTGATATGAAGATGTGTTTGTGAAGACTAGAGTGAAGATGTGTTGATGAAAAGTAGAGTAAAGATATGTTGGTGAAAGGAAAGGTGAAGATGTGTTGATGGAGGGGATAGTGAAGATGTGTTGATGAAAGATAGAGAGAAGAGATGTTGGTGGACGGTGCAACGAAAATGTGCTCGTGGAGGGTAAAACAAAATATGATTGTTATTGTTGGAGGGTAGTGAAGATGTGTTGATGGAGGGAAAAATGGAGATCTGTTGGTGGAAGGTAGAGGGAAGATGTGTTGGTGAAGGGTAGAGTGAAGATTTGGTGGTGGAGGGCATACTGAAGATGTGTTGGTGGAGAGTGTAGTAACGTTGTGTTGATGGAGGGTAGGGTGTTGGTGAAGGGTAAAGTGGAGATTTGTTAGTGGATGGTAGAGTGAAGATGTGTTGGTGCAGGGTAGAGTGAAGATGTGTTAGTGGAGCGTGTAGTGACGATGTGTTGATGGAGGGTAGAGTAAGGATATGTTGCTGGAGTGTGTAGTGAAGATGTATTGATGGAGGCTGAGTGAAGCTAGCGTGGTCTTAAGTGAAACTTGAATTTCTCCAAAATCATTTTAATCTGCTTTAATTGCCTTAAAACCCTTAAAAGAATTGCCCTTTCTAATATGTCCAAACTTTCTATTATTACCATGTCCAAACTTTTTACTAATTGTATATTAGGAGATATTGTATCTGAAACAGTTAAACAAGGATTGATGAAACGAAAGATTTTCTTGGCGAAAGGTGAGATGAAGATGTGTTGGTTGAGACTAGAGTGAAGATGTGTTGGTGAAAAGTAGAGTGAAGATGTGTTGGTGAAAGGTAAGGTGAAGATGTGTTGTGGAGGGGATAGTGAAGACGTGTTGATGAAAGATAGGGTGAAGACATGTTGGTGGACGGTGCAATGAAGATGTGCTCGTGGAGGGTAAAACAAAATATGATTGTGATTGTTGGAGGATAGTGAAGATGTGTTGATGGAGGGAAAAATGAAGATCTGTTGGTGGAAGGTAGAGTGAAGATCTTTTGGTGGAGGGTAGAGTGAAGATTTGTTGGTAGAAGGCATACTGGAGATGTGTTATTGAGTGTGTAGTGACGATTTGTTGATGGATGGTAGAGTGTTGGTGGCGGGTAGAGTGAAGAGGTGTTGGTGAAGGGTAGAGTGAAGATGTGTTGGTGCAGGGTAGAGTGAAGATGTGTTGGTGGAGGGCATAGTGAAGATGTGTTGGTGGAGTGTGTAGTGACGATGTGTTGGTGGAGGGTAGAGTGAAGATGTGTTTGTTGAGTGTGTAGTGAAGATATATTGATGGAGGCTTAGTGAAACTAACGTGGTCTTAAGTGAAACTTGAAATTCCCTAAATTCATTAAAATCTACTCCAATTGCCTTAAAACCCTTAAAAGAATTGCCCTTTCTGTATCTGAAACAGTGAAATAATGATTGATGAAAGGAAAGACTCTTTTAGCGAAAGGTGTGTTGGTGGAGGCTAGAGTGAAGTTGTGTTGGTGAAAAGTAGAGTGAAAATATGTTGGTGAAAGGTAAGGTGATGATGTGTTGCTGGAGAGGATAGTGAAGATGTGTTGATGAAAGATAGGGTGAAGACATGTTAGTGGACGGTGTAATGAAGCTGTGCTCGTGGAGGGTAAAACAAAATATGATTGTGAACGTTGGAGGGTAGTGAAGATGTGTTGATGGAGGGAAAAGTGAAGATTTGTTGGTGGAAGGTAGAGTGAAGATCTGCTGGTGGAGGGTAGAGTTAGGATGTCTTTGTTGGTGGAGAGTAGAGTGAAGACATGTTGGTGGAGAGCATAGTGAAGATGTGTTGGTGGAGTGTGTAGTGACGATGCGCTGATGGAGAGTAGACAGGTGACGTGTTGGTGGAGGGTGGAGAGAAGATATATTGGTGGAGTGTGTCGTGACGATGTGTTGCTGAAGGGTAGGGTGAAGATGTGTTGGTGGAGTGTGTATTAAGGATGTATTGATGGAGGCTGAGTGAAACTAACGTGGTCTTAAGTGAAACTTGAAATTTCCTAAATTCATTAAAGTCCATTCCAATTGACTTTAAACCCTTAAAAGACTCGCCCTTTCTGTTATTGATACGAACAAATTTCTGTTATTACCATGTCCAAACTGTCTCATATTATCGTGTTCAAACTTGCTGTCGGGTATGTATATCTCTTTATTATCAACGATTATAACTTTAAAAGCAATATTCAGATCGATATTTTTATACTAGACTTTAATATATATCGAAGAATGATTCTTCAGTCAAGTAATTATATAAGTATGCAGGTTTAGTAGGTAAGCAAGTGGTTATTGAAAAGATAAATATATGTTCAGACCCTGATCAACTGAGGGGACTTCTACCTCATTTGCTGGGATTCGTCCTTGGTTGATTCTTCCTTCTGGGACGATTCTTCTTCCTCTTGGGGAAATTCATCTCCAGTGTAAATTCTTCTACCGCCTGGGGAGATTTCTCTACCACCTGGAGAGATTCCTCTACTGCCTGGGGAGATTCCTCTACCACCTGGGGAGATTCCTCTACCACCTGGGGAGATTCCTCTACAACCTGGGGAGATTCCTCTACCACCTGGGGAGATTCCTCTACCACCTGGGGAGATTCCTCTATTGCCTGGGGAGAGTCTTCTACCACCTGGGGAGATTCCTTTACCAACTGAGGAGATTCCGCTACAGCCTGGGGAGACTCTTTTACCGCCTGGGGAGACTCTTCTACCGCCTGGGGAGTGTCTTGCACCACCTTGGGAGAGTCTTCTACCGACATGGGAGAGTCTTCTACCACCAAGGGAGAGTCTTCCACCACCTGGGGAGAGTCTTCCACCACCTGGGGAGAGTCTTCCACAACCTGGGGAGAGTCTTCCACCACCCGGTGAGAGTCTTCTTCCACCTGAGTAGAGTCTTCATCCACCTGAGGAGATTCTTCTATCACATGGGGAGATTCTTCTACCACATTGGGTGATTCTTCTACCACCAAGGGAGAGTCTTCCACCGCTTGAGGAGATTCTTCTACCCCCTGGGGAGAGTCTTCCACCACCTGGGAAGAGTCTTCCACCACATGAGGAGAGTCTCCTACTATCTGTTTCCTCACAGCGACGAGCTTTGCCTCGACGCATTGCAAGAGTATGTTGAAGACCCATAGTCCGAGTATCAATTTCACCACCCACATCACCACAGCTATAACCACTGTACGGATGGCCTGTTGAGCAAGACTGATCGCATCCTCCACCCTCCTCTGCAGAAGTTGTACACGAGAACGAGCTGGGTCTTGCACAATCCACTTGGTAGGATTAATATGGCGAGAAAACGCTGACACTCGCCTGAACAACGACACTTCTCTCATAGCCTGTAATTTTGCCATCAAGAGACGGAGGGCCACCTGCACCCTCGACAGCACTTGAACAACAGCAAAACGAACTGATTCTTGCATCCTCCACTTGACAGGAAGGATATGGCGAGGGAACGCCGCCACTCGCCTGAGCAGCGACACTTCTCTCATAGCCTGTGATTTTCCCATCAAGTCGCGGAGGACCAAGGTGTTCCTTACTCCATAGTAGAAGGAGATGATCGTGTCCACTACCGGGAAAAATGGTTTGGGGAAGTAGACGGGCAAGCTCAAGGGCTTGGATATAAGATTGCCGATCACCGGGAGGTACAGGCCATGAGTACGCACGTGTTCCACACGCAGGGAGGAGGAGAGTCTCTCAGTCTCGGCCAACAACGCCGGGTTTACGTAGTACTCCAAGAAGAACAGGCATGCCACGGACACCGCGATAATAATCAGGGCTCGGACAATTTTATGCATGATGAAAGATTTATTTACGAAATGTATATTAGAAGATGGTGCATCTGAAAGAGTAAATTAATGATTCATGATACAAATGATATTTTGGCGAAAAGTGATATGAAGATGTGTTGGTGGCGACTAGAGTGAAGATGTGTTGGTGAAAAGTAGAGTGAAGATATATTGGTGAAAGGTAAGGTGAAGATGTGTTGATGGAGGGGATAGTGAAGATGTGTTGATGAAAGATATAGTGAAGAGATGTTGGTGGACGGTGCAATGAAGATGTGCTCGTGGAGGGTAAAACAAAATATGATTGTGATTGTTGGAGGGTAGTGAAGATGTGTTGATGGAGGGAAAAATGGAGATCTGTTGGTGGAAGGTAGAGGGAAGATGTGTTGGTGAAGGGTAGAGTGAAGATTTGGTGTTGGAGGGCATACTGAAGAGATGCTGGTAGAGAGTGCAGTAACGTTGTGTTGATGGAGGGTAGATTGTTGGTGAAGGGTAAAGTGTAGACGTGTTAGTGGATGTTGGAGTGAAGATGTGTTGGTGCATGGTAGAGTGAAGATGTGTTGGTGGAGTGTGTAGTGACGATGTGTTGATGGAGGGTAGAGTAAGGATGTGTTACTGGAGTGTGTAGTGAAGATGTATTGATGGAGGCTGAGTGAAGCTAGCGTGGTCTTAAGTGAAACTTGAATTTCTCCAAAATCATTGTAATCCGCTTTAATTGCCTTAAAACCCTTAAAAGAATTGCCCTTTCTAATATGTCCAAACTTTCTATTATTACCATGTCCAAACTTTTTACTAATTGTATATTAGGAGATATTGTACCTGAAACAGTGAAACAAGGATTGATGAAACGAAAGATTTTCTTGGCGAAAAGTGAGATGAAGATGTATTGGTTGAGACTAGAGTGAAGATGTGTTGGTGAAAAGTAGAGTGAAGATGTATTGGTGAAAGGTAAGGTGAAGATGTGTTGTGGAGGGGATAGTGAAGATATGTTGATGAAAGATAGGGTGAAGACATGTTGGTGGACGGTGCAATGAAGATGTGCTCGTGGAGGGTAAAACAAAATATGATTGTGATTGTTGGAGGGTAGTGAAGATGTGTTGATGGAGGGAAAAATGAAGATCTGTTGGTGGAAAGTCTAGTGAAGATCTTTTGGTGGAGGGTAGAGTGAAAATGTGTTGGTGCAGGGTAGAGTGAAGATGTGTTGGTGGTGGGCATAGTGAAGATGTGTTGGTGGAGTGTGTAGTGACGATGTGTTGGTGGAGGGTAGAGTGAAGATGTGTTGGTTGAGTGTGTAGTGAAGATGTATTGATGGAGGCTTAGTGAAACTAACGCGGTCTTAAGTGAAACTTGAAATTCCCTAAATTCATTAAAATCTACTCCAATTGCCTTAAAACCCATAAAAGAATTGCCCTTTCTGTATCTGAAACCGTGAAATAATGATTGATGAAAGGAAAGACTCTTTTAGCGAAAGGTGATATGGAGATGTGTAGTCGGAGGCTAAAGTGAAGATGTGTTGGTGAAAAGTAGAGTGAAAGTGTGTTGGTGAAAGGTAGGTTGAAGATCTGTTGCTGGAGAGGATAGTGAAGATGTGTTGATGAAAGATAGCGTGAAGACATGTTAGTGGACGGTGCAATGAAGCTGTGATCGTGGAGGGTAAAACAAAATATGATTGTGAACGTTGGAGGGTAGTGAAGATGTGTTGATGGAGGGAAAAATGAAGATTTGTTGGTGGAAGGTAGAGTGAAGATCTGTTGATGGAGGGTAGAGTTAAGATGTCTTTTTGGTGGAGAGTAGAGTTAAGACATGTTGGTGGAGAGCATAGTGAAGATGTGTTGGTGGAGTGTGTAGTGACGATGCGCCGATGGAGAGTAGAGAGGTGACGTGTTGGTGGAGGGTAGAGAGAAGATGTATTGGTGGAGTGTGTCGTGACGATGTGTTGCTGAAGGGTAGGGTGAAGATGTGTTGGTGGAGTGTGTAGTGAAGATGTATTGATGGAGGCTGAGTGACAATAACGTGGTCTTAAGTGAAACTTGAAATTTCCTAAATTCATTAGTCTACTCCAATTGCCTTTAAACCCTTAAAAGACTCGCCCTTTCTGTTATTGATACTTCCAAACTTGAATGATATATATATATATATATATATATATATATATATATATATATATATATATATATATATATATATATATATATATATATATATATATATATTCCAGGGAGATATCGGAGATAGAATACTCGCCACGTATTTCCTGCATATCGTTGAAGGTGATTAAGAGGAATAGGAGCGGAAGGCTGGAAGTTCTCCCCTCCTGTATTACTCTGAAAAGGAAGAAACAGTGGACAGAGCCAACTAAGGATGTTCTTTCCTCTATGGTTCAGTGTTTTGTCCTGGATACTGCCTCGCTCATGCAGGATATTGCGAACATGTATGAAAGAGAATTATATATATATATATATATATATATATATATATATATATATATATATATATATATATATATATATATATATATATATATATATATATATATATATATATATATATACAGCGATGTTTATTCACATTGACTTCCATACTACAGTATGGGCTGTGGTATAGGCCCCTGATCCCTGGCACTGTATACCAGTCAGGGTGCCATTCACAGGAATGAGTTAATTGGCTTTGATTAATGTGGTGTACAGAAACCTGGCTTGTGTATATTGTTTGTTTATAGTGCGGAATTACGTATGATGTGCCTCCCTGTACATACTGAAGCTTTTCGTATGTTAAGTTGACTATGAATGGTGAGTGGAGAGAGAGTGAAGAGATTGAACACTGGGTGTATTGTGAGTGCGTGATATATAAGAGCGAAATTTAACGCATACTCTGTACAACGCCGAAGATTGAACAGTATTTTCGATATAACTAGATCCTTGTGAAGCCAAACCTAGCATTGATAGAATTAGTTATAGTATTATATGTATACCTATACCCATATTGATATCTGTCTATCTCTCTTCTTATGAATACGTCACTTGCGGGAGGTTTGAGATAAATATCAATGTGTGTGTGTGTGTGTGTGTGTGTGTGTGTGTGTGTGTGTGTGTGTATGTGTAAACACATATACATGCAACATCACATGTAATCGCATGCTCGTTTGGTACACAGACTGGCGGCCATACTTGATATTTCTCACTATCAGGCGCTGATGCTTCCCTACGGTAGGGAAGCCATCAGCTTCCGTATTTATAGTCCAAAGATTCTCTCCAGTTGCATCGTCGGCAGGGGATTTAAATGCCTGCACGGAGGAAGCAGTTAAACTGTCGCCCGAGGGATTAAAAACGCGCGCACACGAAGGGTTTCAACCATTGCCGGAATAAGTTGAATACCGGTGCGCAGGAGGCGTTTAAACAGCACCGAAAAGCATTTACACCATCGCGCGAGGACTTTCAATGCAGGTGTATAGGATGCGTGTAAGCCAGAACTGATACATGATTAGCTCTGGCATCAGCATTGTTACGAAGGTTGAGGCATTTAAAGTCTATTTACCACAATTTTCACCCTTAACTATGTGCTATTTATACGAAGTTTTATTTCAAATTTATGTTTATCCTTAGTGTCATCATTGTTTGTTCCACATCATTCATGGGAAACCTCGCTCTTCTCCTGGGTGTAACCTTTGGCCAATTACTCAATATCTTCACTTAAAAGTGACTCTCGGAATATCATTCTTCCGTAATGTTCAGTTTCCAATTTCATGATTCTCATAGGCTTTAGAAGCAAATGTGAACAATTACCAACATGAGCATTTTTCAGAGTGATCCACACAGTGTTAAGATGATCAATGTTTCCCACAAGACATGTATCAAACAAACATCAATGTAATTAAATTTAAGAAACATTACCTTGGTTTTCCGTCAATTCTTTATCATATCAGACACCACGGAGGCAGGATTTGATCTCGTACATACCTGCAGAAGGAAAAAATTAAGAGTTAAGTATTATTCTTCCCGTCAGTCTACGCTTACCTGTGTAGCATGTATACTATGCCAAGAATGGAGGATGTAAGCATATAGAATCTTTCTTAGAACACACAGTTTAGACGTTTCCTCTTTCAAATATCCATATTTGTACATGAACACTCGACCCGGATACTTCCAGATAATCATTTTAATTCCAACAGTGACCCAAGGTGCTCAGCTACATACTCCCAAGCGTTAAGAACACCGCAAGAAGGACAAACAACCACCAGTATGAGACGCAAGGTACCTGGCAAAGGTGACTCTAAAACCCACAGAGGAAAATATGGAAGGAAGGCGAGAAGCCGAACAGGAAATGATTATAAAGGGTAAGGAAGCGTCTGAGAACAAGTGACAATGAACTAGTGATGTTGGACTGTTCACTTGGTCTATCGTGTGCCAGGCGGAGGTGCACAATGTATTCAGGTCATTCTTAATAATGACTTTCGTGAAGGACTATGATAATTGAGAAATATATGTTAAATGCAAGCAATAGTTCCTTGTCAGGCTGTCTTGTGCATTGCTAAAGAATCCATCTGGTCTTCAGGAATGTTGTTCTTCATACAACATTACACATGCCTGGTTCCCAAGCTAACAAACCCTACCATCCAGACCCAATAATGTCTAGCAGCTAGAGCGTGCGCTGTTCCCTCCCAGTGTCGAGATCAGATTATCTTCCATCCCAACCAACAATTTCCTTCCTCTCCCCATCTGAGGCCCAGTGACCCTCCATTTTCTGGGTCTTATTGCCTCTCAGATTGGTATTCACGTGTTAAGTGGGCTCTGTGAACGCCCGGAACCCAAATTTGTGAGCAAGTATCTAGAAATTGATAATAGAAATCCATGGAAATACAGGAGAGTAGATTTACGTATCTGAATGTAAAAAAAAATTGTTCCTGATGAAACTAAACGAGTTCTGGGTGACTGGTATCAAAGTACTGGGTGACAGGTTTTAGAGAAATGGAAGACGGTTTTTAGGGGAAGTGAAGTGAACACTCATCATTACTCGGTAGTTCCGTATAAACAATGTATTCTTCGTGCTGTAAGGTCTGACGATGAGTAATTCTGATACTGATGCTGCAGACCCATGACGGAAATCATCTTATGATACAAACATAAACATAAGGATGCACTATAGCTTAAGAAGTGATTTGAAGAAACAATCGCCATTTCTTTCATTGTTTTTAATCAACCTAGAAAACAGATATGAAGTTCAAAGCACAGAAATACCAGCGAAAGAAGCCTCCAATTGGTACAGAATTGAATGCTGAAAATAGGTAGATATTTTGTTTAGTATTCAATTCTGCACCGAATGAAGAGAGGGGCAGCTCCTCCCCTCCCTGTATCTGTTGTGAGGTCCATCATGATGATGGTTACCTCATAACCCATACAAACAACCGACACTCGCCCTCATGAAAGTATTAAGGCCAGATTTACCTCATGGATCAAGGCGACAGAAGCTATTAAAATCAATCGAGTATAGACGACTTTATGGTCACTAAGATAGGTTTGCAGATAAAGGTATATATTCTGTAGCTTACGGAGCCTTAAGCCATCACTGACTTCGGAAATTTCATGAATGATTTCTGCCATATTCTGCCTTCATAATGACTACTTTCTACGGTCATAGAATATATGATTAAAGAAAGCAGACTTTCCATTTGCCAAGTATTCAATGCCTAATTACGAATGACAAACTTTGAGGTTCCCAGTTGAATTACTTGATTAAACTTGATTACCTTTACCACTTTAAGTAAGCGCCACATCCACTATACGAGATCTGCTCAGCTGAGCTCTTAATGCTTTCCTATTGTGATTGTTCCTCTCAAATACACGCGCAGATACCCACACCCAATATATATATATATATATATATATATATATATATATATATATATATATATATATATATATATATATATACTTTTAAGACTTAAAACCCCACGGTGTTAAAAAGTCCAAAAATCCTCCTTGGCGAAGCTGGGGCAAGAAAATTAAGAAAATCTCTCATTGCCTGAGTGTGTGGGATTGCAGCCTTAAATATGCTGTGAGGCAGACGCACCCTAACGCACCACACAGATGCAAGTTTTAGATACGCATTTCGTACTCATAGAATATCTTTGGCAACAAGCAATTTCACTTTCAGCTCGAAACCAGTTCCAGGAGAGAGAGAGAGAGAGAGAGAGAGAGAGAGAGAGAGAGAGAGAGAGAGAGAGAGAGAGAGAGAGAGAGAGAGAGAGAGAGAGAGAGAGAGAGAGAGAGAGAGAGAGAGAGAGAGAGAGAGATTTGTTTATCACCATTTTAGCATATTTTTAAACTCTCTGAATATCAAAGGCAACTAAGTCTTCGATGTATTTCACTCTTTGAAACCTACAAAGTAGCATCTGGCATCAGACTCTTCTTCTCCAAGCGTAACAAACCAAATGTTTCACATAAACTTTGAAGTAGACATCTGTAGTAATGTAACCCGGAAGTAAGGCCGAGCAGCCAGCCACTCTAGCAGACATGACTGACGACGAAACTTGACGAGGGCGAGCTGCTCCAACTGGCCTCATGTGCACCACGGCACAGGCAACACAGAGGGAGTAATGTTGGTGCTCAAGATGAACATCCAGTCGTTGGGGAAGAAGCTAAATATCCCGTGGGTATTCCTCTGTGTGTTATGTGAAGAATTTGCAAACCTCAGCTGGAGCTTAACTGGACTCTGGGAGGAGAAAGCCATGAAGGTGAGGATGCAAAGGGGTAAGAAAAGGAATAGCTAGTAGAAGGAAGAGAAAGAGGAGGAGGAGGAGGAGGAGGAGGAGGGGGACGTCCACGGAAAAGTGTAGAATGAATGAAGATAACCAACAGGCGGTGAGGCTGAACGTGTTTGACTAAAGTTTGTTTGTATGTGTGTGTGTGTGTGTGTGTGTGTGTGTGTGTGTGTGTGTGTGTGTGTGTGTGTGTGTGTGTGTGTGTGTGTGTGTGTGTGTGTAAATATATATCCATGAAAAATACCTACATAGTCTACCGGACCAACACTGACAAACAAATGAATAAAATGAATAAGTGAAGATGCTGGTTGGTCGTATTCAGTGGTCTATCTAGAAAAAAATATTTGTTCACTTTAGAATATATTGGCCATGATGGCGACCACTGCATTAAGGACAGGTCCCTGGAAGAATGATTTACACACACTAAGCTCTGGCCCACAGATGCTTGACTTAATATTTACAGCTTATACTTATGTTCGTTGCCTCCCTAATACAGCTTGCCTACAGTGCATTTGCATACTTTGTGGCGCAGAGCCAGCTCGTGGCACCCAGCAAGAGTTTTGATCTGGTGTCACTCAGCCAGTGGCTTAGTCTAATGGCACCCAGCCAGATCGTGGCACCCAGCATGAAGTCTGGTGGGATGGCACTCAGCCAGTGGTCTGGGCAGATGGCACCCAGCCACATGTCTGGTCTAATGGCACCGAGCTACCTCATGGTACCCAGCCACATGTCTGGTCTGGAAGCACATGGTTTAGATGGGAGTTGTGGTAGTAGCAGAGGCTACTGTTGCTGGCCAGTGACAAAGTAAGATGGTAAGTATAAGGACATTATGGAGTCAACACCATGGCCACAGAACAAGCCAACGATTTCCGTATATTGACTGATAGATAGATATTTTGATAGATAGATAGATAGATAGATAAATACATCAGAGAATCAATGAACTCCAGTCAGCTGGAACACCCGATGCGTCAGGCGAGTGAGGTGAGAGCAATGTATATTTCACTGTAGCAGGAGACCAGCTGATCACAATCTAAGTGCACACACACACATACACACACACACACACACACACACACACACACACACACACACGCACACAGAGCCGCTACCATTATTACGCTACCTACAATCTATATTCACTGCACCATTGCCAATAACATCAATCAGCTCTATAGGACATCATGATAACGCTACATGTATAGCCTGTCTCCCGGCTGATCCGATTCCAATTTCCTCCGTAATATCTTATCACTATCATATATTCAGGCAGTTAGATCTGACCCAGCACGCGCTTAGGGCATTGTGGAACTTAAGATATGACTCTGTAACGTCGAGTATCCAGTAGCAGATCTGAGGGCATGATGATTGCCTTGCGCCTGTATGTGCAACACACGTGATCAATCATTTCTCATAACTGTTGACATTGTCATAGTAACATCCTAAGGGCTCCAGCATCAACGTAACATAAACAGGATTTATGATGACTTATCAACGTTCAGGTATAATGTAAAAGTTTTCGTAACCGCAAAGAATGAAGGAGACAGGACGTTTTAGCATAGAGTTCAATGTAAATGAATAATGTAAATGTGTTTCAATGGAATTTCCAAAGGATCTGTTGAAGATTATTGAATTATGACTAACGTGAGGCGCTTGACAGCTGTGATAGTACAGATGATCATAGTAAATAATGCAGAGAATATCTCACACTTTTTGAGAAACTTTACAATAGTGAATGCATAGAGGCTTACGAGAGAGGAATGGAGGCAAGTACAGGGTGACAGGTTTGCTGACAATCTTCAGAGCCGCAATTGGCTTCAGCTGGGTAATAATGGATGAAGGTGAGCTTGTGGGTGTTCCCTCGTGATGTTTCGAGCCCAGTCATAGTCGAATTTCATTGCCTGAACGTAGGTAATAGTGCCATGATTAATATATGTCCTTTAGAATGTAAAGAGAACAGCAGACACCTGACAACCACATGCCACTTCCTTCTGCATTGGATACTGGTTGTGTGGAGACAGGCGTCCAACCTGGGGAACCTACAACAGGCTCTGTTCACTTACTACAGGCATGATGGTACATGAAGGTAGCACCAGGTGGGTTCCAGGTCAGACCAATACATACGGTCGCTTCTGAAAACTTTGCTTCCTTGTTTGTTCGAGGAACACTGAATGGTTGAATGGTCCAAACTGGCTATTCAAAACTTCCCATTGCAAGGAATTTTTCCCCGTAGACTAAGCTCAGTCCAGGTTTCTTCGTGTTATTCTATATATACTGTGGTCCTGTTGTCTGTACACTATCATACCAGACTGCAGAACTGTGGTTCACATACTGTAAGTGTGACGAGATCTTCTCTTATAGCGGACGTAGTGAGACCTTGTTATATATACAACAAGTATGACGATTTCGAGCAGGATATTAAGTCTTGAATTTTTTCCGCTCACTCGCTTGCGAGGTGCATGTATGGCAACAACGTAGAGTTGATCGGTTGATCGGTGAGCAATAGTAACCAGAACATCCTTTACGATTCTTTATCCGGACATGTCTTCTCGTGTTCTGTTTATTTGGATCATACAAAAAAAATAACAAAGGTTATTACCCGCTTGCTAAGTCAACAGACCGTATTATACCACAAGAATTCTTAGAAACACAAAGAATGATTGCATCATATGAGCAACGGTGATAATCTATGAATTATTTGATTTACTCTCCCATAAATACCTAATCTCTCCTTAAGACCTAACTGAGGGTGATCACCTTCCTGTTACATTAAAAACATTATGGCTTTGTTCAGGGAACCAGACCGAGTGAAGATGAAGGATGTCTATCAACGTCACTAAATTTTGTAGTCATTTCCGAAGGTGTAGCTAATGGCTGAAGGAGAATTCGAATTCTGTGGAAATGCTGTCGTGTGAAGCCATCAGTCCTCGTCTTAAGACATGACAAGAGAAAATTCATCGAACTAGAGACAAATGGATGATATGTGGGAGCCAGGACGGGCGCGGTTGCTCCTTCTGCGTTGTCTATCTGTTCATCTGTCTGTACGTGTGTTCACGTGTCTGTTTGTCTGATTCCTCTGAGTAATTATCTGCCTATCCTTGCAATGCTTTTTGACAAGCATTTCTTTTTTCTTAGATAAACCGTGTTTGATTCTCAGACCGAGGATAGATGAACCTTCCGTTGGTGTGAAGATTTATTAAGGCAATGATAATGATGGTTTTGTGTGCTCAGATGACGCTCACATCCTTGAGTATGATGACGGAAACATTCATTTAACGATTGACGGTCGTAATACTGTCGATTGGAAACTTATCGATGCCATGTGATATAAGAAATGACAACAACCTTTCCAATAGTGAGACACATACTCGTCTGGCAGGATGTAAGGATAGCCTCTATCCTGAGTGTCCAGCAGGCACCGTCATCCAAACGATCGTTGTGTGGTTAGTACCCCTCAGCCCCTACCGACTGGAGGACCAGCTTAGTGCCAAAAGTCCTTGTAATTCGAGTTTGTGTCACATTCCATGAACGGAGAACTTGATCATGAATTAGAATAGATCCGTCACCTCCACGTCCGCTGGTAGAACCCATCTAGATACTAGAATCAACGAAGTCAACGGATCAAAACTTTACGAGGCGTCTTCGAAGGCCATTTGAATGAAAGACTAATTAAAGTCACCAACTGTCAGGGTTACACAGAATAAACCACATCTGTTTCTTTTCCTAAAACGTGAAACTGGTCTGCATTCAGCTGCCGAGGTTGGTAAATGACATGGAAGCACCGTATCTTACGCAGCCTGACGCTTTATTTCCAGATGTTAAAGAACCAAGACATCGATGGGCTGGCTGGGTAAAATAGCATCCATTCCAGTGTCTGTTGCGCCGTGCTTAGAATGACAATCGCCAAACTTTGGTAAAATTCCCAGACGTCTTACCGCCCGGATACGTCCTTGCAAAAACGTCAAATAACATCGACATGTTTCTTAATGTTAGCAGTGGGTCCAACGGCTGTGGTTAACAGGTCCACTGAGTTTGGCACAGATGCAATACACGATGAGGTCTGAAGGGGGGTAGGTCTTCTCCCTACTCCACCATCCCTGGAAGAAGTGCTGTGCTTCCAGTCATTCAATGTTGTCATTATTTCAGCTGCCATGCAGGTTCTGTAATATATGTGCCTTAGTTGCACACGTCCAAACGTGAACAGTAACCTAGACTTACTGACGCGTTACGTCACCTTAAACCATTCTGGATAAATGCTAATCACTTGCTTGTCTCACAACGCTTCAGTGGGGCAACAGCAAACAACAGGAGGGTGTACCAGGAATATCGCTCTGTGAGACGTGAGGTGGAATAATTTTGTAATGAAAACAAGGAACCTTTGACTTTACTGTTCGGGAGAACCTATTGCAGAGGAAGATGGCCTTCCACATATATTCTTGGCGTATGTATTGGTAGTCATAGTGACCTGAATCCTGTTCCATCGTCCAGGTCTTCGCTGGAGGCAATAGATCACAGCTCAGCAGGATAACGAAGGGTCGTCCATTCTCTCAATGTATTTCAGTTGTGCTTCAGTGAATAGCTTGCTAGACTTCCTCAGTCTCTCCTGACAATTTAGTGAGAGGAAGCGATTACACTTGGATCACTTTTGTTATAGTTAGAAATGAAATAGTCCTTCAGTGATGGAAAATAATTAATCTAGATTCAATTTTAAGAAGAGATTTTGTCTTGAATGTCCAAGATCTTAAACTGGCCCAGGTGGATGAGAATGTAACATTACTTATGAAACAGGAGAAATATATACCTGTATCATAACTATGATAAATATGGACCAGATTTCAAAGAAGTTACAAGACAATGGTCGCATCACACTCTGCCTCTAAGAGAGTTATATCATGACAAATAGCACAGTATGAATAAGGATTTGTTTTAGCTTGGTACTGAATATCTCTGAGTAGACGTACCTAGATGCTCAGATTCGAAATCCTTGGTATTTGATCGTTTTCCACATAAGTGAATTCCATCACGCTCTGATGCTTTTGCTGGCGGGTGCAAATAAAATTTGAATGAACACAGAGCTGCAGGCTGTGGCAGTCTCAGAAAAAAATAAATATTGACATAAAGGTTCCTGATCAGTCCTGAACTCCTCACTAACTGGCGACGGAGTTATCATGAACTTCCTCAGGTGAAAGAAACACGCAGATTAACAAGCCATTTAGTCATCAGGCTTTGAAGATATAACTTTGGACAAAGGAAAAAGCAATGGCAACCATCCAACCAACCAGCCAAACGACCAACCTAACAAACAGCCAACCAACTAACCTACCAACCAACCAACCAACCAACCAACTAACCAACCAACCAACCAACCAACCAACCAACCAACCAACCAACCAACCTACCAACCAACCTACCAACCAACCAACCAACCAACCAACCAACCAACCAACCAACTAACCTACCAACCAACCAACCTACCAACCAACCTACCAACCTACCAACCAACCAACCAACAAACCAACCTACCAACTACCAACTTACCTACCAACCTACCAACCTACCAACCTACCAACCAACCTACCAACCTACCAACCAACCAACCAACCAACCAACCAACTAACCAACCAACCAACCAACCAACCTACCAACCAACCTACCAACCTACCAACCAACCAACCAACAAACCAACCTACCAACTACCAACTTACCTACCAACCTACCAACCTACCAACCAACTTACCAAGCAACCAACCTACCAACCAACTTACCAAGTAACCAACCTACCAACTACCAACCAACCTACCAACCTACTAACCAACCAACCAGCCAACCTACCAACCAACCTACCAACCCTGGGATGGATGAGTCAGAATTTGTGGTGCAAGAAATCCTTTGATACTGAGGCAGATGTGAAGGCAAGAATGTCCTTTACAAGTGTTTTATAGCAATCATTCTACCATTGATATTACAAATGTTTTTTGTGGCACTTACTGTACACTAAGGCTGGTGTGTGAGACGTGTTTGAAACTAAAGTGATTCAAAATTAGACTCTCGAATCAAAGAATGTATCACCCACGTGAGCGTTGAGGGTGAGGTGGGACGCATATGGAGAATGGAGAATATCACTTGTTTTTCAGGACGTTCATCTCGCCAAACTTCGCGTGATGTGATGGAGGAGGAAATTCGACTGAAACAGATGATAAGAAACAAAACAATGGGAAACACGAAACGAAGTTTCAGAAATGCAGAGATAAGGTCAAAGTTAGTTTCCTGGTGAAACATGAACAAAAACATGATATATGGGAGAAGACAGCGCCTGGAGTGTGTGTGTGTGTGTGTGTGTGTGTGTGTGTGTGTGTGTGTGTGTGTGTGAAATCAAGGAGAGAAGAAGAGGACTTAGTCATTCATTTGAAATCCAAACGTTTGAAAAGAGATTTGGATATATATATATATATATATATATATATATATATATATATATATATATATATATATATATATATATATATATATATATATATATATATATATATGTACCGGACGGTTCACACAGAGAAGAGGATTCCTGCGTCTTTAGACAAAACAGGTGAACATTGTTACATAATTCAGGTGTTGAATTGTGATGTTGAACGTCCGTGTTTACCTCCACTGATGGCTCCCCTCCTGCACTGCCCACACCTCACCTCCTGGTGATCTCTCACGTTTTCTCAGGCTTAACAACAGCTCTTAAGAGAGGGAGTTCCCGAGTATCTTTCATCATCTCTCATACTTTTACCTTATTGCTTTATTGCACTTTCCAAGGTTTACTCCACCCGTTACTTGTACATACAGATCGAGGAATCCTTCATTATTTCCATATAGATTAATTTCGTATTACAATTGTGTCGAATATAATTTTGTGATGACACTATGTGACTGCGAGTGTGTCGAGAGTTGGTGTCGAGTCCTCGACATCTGAAATTATGTTGACGTTCGGTGAATGAAATGTTTGGACAAATTCCGCATGACTTACATGTGATGGCAGTGTCCAGGTAGGATGGAAGATGTGATAAGAAAAGAACAGAAATGTTTCGATAGGATTCTTGTCTGTTTCTTCCTTCAATTTTTTTTCTTAAACCTCTCATATCTGAAAGTAAGTGAGCGATAAGTGATAGATTTGTGACCACATTACCCGTATCTTACAGGCCTCACAACACAATGTTATAAGTTCCAATGTTGGTTGTGACTGAATACACATATTCAAATCATTTCTGTTTAGCAATGTTAGCAAACACAGAACCAAGCTAGCGATGTTAGCAGAGATAGATGTAGCTAGCAGCGTTGGTAGAGACAGAACCAAGCTAGCAGTGTTAGCAGAGATACATGTACTAGCAGTGTTGGCAGAGACAAACCAAGAAACACACGCAAATAACAATGTTAGCAGCGACATAGTCCAGGACACAGAGAACGAAACAGAAACACAACTCCAGAAAACATTGGTACCTCTCTTGCTGAAATTGAATTAGCTTATTTCTCTCATAGGTCGAGCGACAGATACATTGCTGAAAAAGAAATACATTTCCCCTAAATCATTTTGTACCTGCAGCTGATGGTTCGAATATATTATGTCTTAAGTTTGGAGTTTAATGACTTGAAATGTCGCTCACTTGTACACGCCATCTTAGGAACGTTTTAAATGAGTGTATATGTCTGTGTACGTAAACACAAATATGTACGTAGATATATCTTTCTGTGTATGTACATAAGTCTAATCATGTATATACATATGTGTGATTTCAGCTTAAACGTGTGTGTTTGTATGTTTGTGAGTCTATGCATGTAACTGTGTACGTATGTGGAAGTATTTTCATATGTATTTACCTATATTGACATCACATAGGTGAACATGTGACCCCATCTCTCAAAATGTACGTTTGTACGTGCGTGTATCTATAACCGAAGAGGACTCTTACTGGATAAGTCGGAGTTAAGAGAGTGCTAACCCACTTACTTTGAAAGCATATTTAAAAGCAGCGGAGGTGAGACTCCACGATGATGATGGTGAGGCTTGGCGTCATATTCCCGCAAGTTGACCAAACTTTACTGATTGCCGCCCACATCTTCCCGATAATTTTCGTGATAGATTTCTAATGTCGTTAATTATACTACAAGTTTAGATAGACTGTCATCATCATTATTCTTTCCGTACGTGTTATCATTAGTAGGAGCAAAGATGGAACAGTAGCAGTAATAGTAGTAGTAGTAGTAGTAGTAGTAGTAGTAGTAGTAGTAGTAGTAGTAGTAGTAGAAGTAGTAGTAGTAATGATGATAATAATGATTGCAATAATGATAATGATGATAATAATAACAATAGCTATAATGAGTTTTTCTCGCAATGCTGGAAATATATGAGTTATGACAGTAGCAGGCGAGGAGGACGACTGGCGAGAGTGAGGTGGGGGTGGCAGGAGGGATGAAGCAGTCAGGGCGGTACCCATCCCCTCGTGGCTACGTTACACAAGTGTCAAGTAATCAAGTGTGGCAGCAGACTGCTCAAGATGGCCGGCACCATGAAGAGTGTTACGAGAAGCGTGAGCACCCCCACATGTCGCTAGTAACCCCACGACCCTTGCGTATGATGACCAGGCCATCATACGCAAGGGTCCTGCATTCGTTCTCAAGGATCGTATTATCGTGTTCAAGGGTCGTACTGTCATGCTCAAACGTCGTACCATCATGTTCATTGAACGCATAGTCATTCTCGAGGGTGACAGGGTCGTGCTCCGTGGGATAAAATGCAACTAGGTCTCGCCAGAAGTATTTACCAAGAGCAAATGTGCAATCTGAGGGATGTCTGCCTCGCCTCCAGCAGCGTCAACAACAAGGAGGCGTCATTCCCAGGCGGCACACACGAGGTGAGCACGTGAGCCGCAGATGACAAGAGTTAAGGATTCGCTCCAGTGATCCAGACAGACAGAAGTGCAAATAGTATTTCCTGGTGTAGGATGATGCCACCAGGGATGATGGTTCCTGGTGTAGGATGATGCCACCAGGGATGATGGCGCCTGGTGTAGAATGATGCCACCAGGGATGATGGTTCCTGGTGTAGGATGATGCCACCAGGGATGATGGTTCCTGGTGTAGGATGATGCCACCAGGGATGATGGTTCCTGGTGTAGGATGATGCCACCAGGGATGATGGTTCCTGGTGTAGGATGATGCCACCAGGGATGATGGCGCCTGGTGTAGAATGATGCCGCCAGGGATGATGGCTCCTGGTGTAGGATGATGCCTCCAGGGATGATGGTTTCCTGGTATAGGTTGATGTCACTGGAGAAGGATCGTCTTCATGCCACGTACTCGTCCACCTACAATTTTTTTTTTTCATTTCAATGTCACAGTCAAACGTGTCCCTGTGGTGGCCTGTTCATATTGCTCTCGTGGTAGCTTCACATGCTCATGTTTCCTCCGATTTCATCTTCTCATATCCGTACTTTCGTCTTCTTCTGCCTCTGATAGTGATGTTTGTCGACGGGAATGTTACCTGGCAAGATGTTAACTTGACAAATGTTTTCGTTGTTAGCATTATGACCCGTAGTGACACTTCCACTGATCTCCACCCGAACTGGTGATCCACTTGCTCCACCCTGCCCATCACAGCCACCCCTCCCTTCTCCTCTTCCATACCCTCTCCTTCCTCACTCCCTTCATGGCTTCCATATCCTCCCCTTCCTCACTCCCTTTCCCCCTTCCACACCCTCCCCTTCCTCACTTCCTTCCCCTAACAAGCAAAAGGCAGATTTAGCTTTTGTGCTTTTGCAAGAATATGGCATCTTTTTTTCTTCTTTACTACCAGGATCTGATTGGATTCAGGATAGATTTCAAGACAATTAAATGTACTCTAAACAGTTGGTTATATATAGCGGCGAGGAGGCTCTTACAGCACTAGTGGAGGTAACCTAGCCTTCTCCTCTTCCTCTTCCCATTCGGTGAGGCAAGAGAAGGATGCTACACTTGGCCATTTAAAGCTTCTTTCATTTCGAGCAGTTTACAAATATACTTTACTAAGATAATATAAGTTTTGTGGATTGACTCGAAGTGTAGTAAACAACCTCCCTCCACACTCATTCTTAAACACGACCCCGTCAGAAACCACACTCCCAAGATGAACAAGTTTTACTTTGCCGTCCCACGCTCTGCACAATACCCCACTCTGTATTACAGTACATACTACACACATGGATCCAACACACCTTAGCACTCAGAGTGCCTGCGATGCAGCCCACACCTTCAGCTCAGACGACCCGTAGTGTCTCCACCTACATACATACATCACTTTACGCCCCACTTGGTGAGGGGAAACGGAGTTCCATATAAATAGATAGGACTCCCAGGGCAGAAAGTATATATATATATATATATATATATATATATATATATATATATATATATATATATATATATATATATATATATATATATATATCAGTGTGTGTGTGTGTGTGTGTGTGTGTGTGTGTGTGTGTGTGGGTGTGTGTGTGTGTGTATGTGTGTGTGTGTGTGTGTGTGTGTGTGTGTGTGTGTGTGTGGGTGGGTGGGTGGGTGTGTGTGTGTGTGTGTGTGTGTGTGTGTGTTTATCACTGGCAGTTTCTTAATCTAGGTGTTTAATTAAAAGCCTAAAAATCCCAGTCATTATATTAAATGGATACAGGATTTACGCATATCATTAAATGCCTAATAATGTCAGGCATTTTCATTCAATGCCAAAAAATAAAAGAATTAACGAACTGACTCAGCTGATAAACGAAACTGGCA